>NC_080081.1:48889152-49064152 GCF_949987535.1 Balaenoptera acutorostrata
GATTTAGTTGAATAACATAAATATTTACTAACATAGGAAAAAAAACATGCATAGTAGAATCTCGTGATTTGGATGTTGATAATTTGAATTAGTGATATTTTATTTTGGACCATTACTAATGCAGAGTTAATGATATTTTAGGCTGAAGTTACACATATCTAATCTATTAAAAATAATAGACATAGGAAGTTAAGTTAAATATATGTAAGGAGCAAGTGGTTTGATATATATACAAAGTAGAACAACATCATTTGAATACAATGTGCTAATTAGAAATATAATCAAAATCACAACAGTTTTTCTTTAGAATGGAAGAATTTTAGGTCTGAAAAACCCTCAAGAGATCATATTATCCACTTCTTTTCTTTTACAGATAAATAAGCAGGGTGAGTGATGGTTATTAACTAACCCAATATCACATAACTAATTAGTATTGAGCTGAATTTGGATGCTGGGTCTCCTGACTATTAGACTACTAGAGCTTTACTCGATCTACTTATCCAAAATCATCTCTAATCTGTACAGGCAGCAAAATGCATTTAGCAGGAAAAATTGGTTTGTTTAAAAATAAGTATTTGAAAACTGTAAATTTATCATCAATTAATATGAAATTTTGACTTTTTACTAATTTCTCAATCAGTCCATAACAGTAAAACTTTGCTCTACAACCAAAAAGTAAATAAATTTCCCATTATCATAAAATAGTAAATGTGATGGTTAATTTTATGTGCCAACTTACTTGACTGGCCTAAGTGATGTCCAGATGGCTGGTAAAACATTATTTCTGGGTTTGTCTGTGAGGGTGTTTTTGGAAGAGTTGAGCATTTGATTCAGTAGACTGAGTAAGGAGATTCACCCCCCAATGTGGACAAGCATCATCCAATCCTCTGAGAGGCTGAATAGAACAAAAAGATGGTGGAAGGGCTAGTTGTCTTTCTCTTTGCTTGAGCTGGGACTTCCATCTGTTCCTGCCCTCAGATATTGACACTTTGGTTCTTGGGTCTTTGGTCTTGTATTGAATTTTATTTCCTGGTTCTCCTGCTTGCAGAGGGCAGATTGTAGGACTTCACGGTCACCATAATTGCGTGAGTCAATTCCTATAATAAATCAGTCTCTCTCTCTCCCCCCTCTCCCTCTCTCTCTAGCTCTCTCCAAATATATATCTCCTATTGATTCTGTTTCCCTGGAGAATCCTGCATATATAGTACACTTTTCACATTTTTCTTATCATTCATTGAACACCCTATTGTGTTGTTCAGAAAATTTGTGTTGAGAATTAGAAGTAAAGTGGTATCATAAAAGCCAAAATATAGTGGCCTTCAGGAGTAAAAGCATAAATTACAATTTTAAAAAAAACCCTGAACTCCCAAGCATTTAGAAAATCACCTTTGAAGAAATTTCTCCACATATTTTCTTAGTGAAGAAGAGTGTTCTCTTTCTCTACTATTGTGCTGATAACAAATCTAATTGTAAAAATATAAAGTGATTTCTTCAATTTTCTTTTAAGCTTCACAATAAAGATAGACTTAGAGATTTCTTCAGAAGCAGGGAGACTCTAAAAAGAAAGAAGAATTGATGATATGTTACTGAATTTATCTAGATACAATTCTCTTACTTCTCAGGTGCACTCAGATTATTTAACTAATCGTGTTCTTGGTAGTTTTGCCTCCTGGTTCCTATTAGAGACTGTCAGTTTTGTTACGATTCAGTGTTCTTTGTGCTGGAGTTTTAATGCAGTTTTAGAATTATGTTTCAATCAGATGTTGTCTTGAGAATGATTACCTAGTAAAAAGATGTATATAAATACATAAAATATTTTCCTCTAATGTTTAAATCAGTGCTTTCTCTTAACTTAGTTAGATACATCAATTAAATATTAGTTTATTCACAATTAATAATGACTTCTAACATATGATCTAATAAATATAGAAGGAATCAGAAAATCACCATTTGGCAACTTTCATATCAATAACTGTTTCATGTACAAATCATCATTGTATGGTAAAACTAGTGGATATAAGTGTAGTAAGCAATAGGACATTTACATAGCCTCAGAAGATCTCCTTATAAGGTACTTATTGATTACAGATGGAGATGCCCATTACACCATCTTAATCTAGTGATAAAGTTAATATCACAATTTATGGGACAGATTGACTTCATGTGCCTCCTGACATGTTGCAATGAGGAGAATATAATATCACTCTTGTGTTATTTTTGCCAAAAGGGCAAAAACTGAACTGAGTCTAATCATGAGAAAACCTTGGGGAAACCAAAATTAAAGACATTTTACAAAATCATTGACCTACATTCCTCTTCTTCTTCTTTTTTTTTTCAAGGAGGTAAGAATTTTTTAAGGGATATACACAATTAAACTAAAATTTCAACAAAATGTCTAAGAGAAGTCTTCATGACTAGGTTCAAAGTAGCACAGAATGATGAATTCTGTCCAGGGTCAAGAAAAGGATCATAAAAAGGATATGTATACATTGAGTTGAATATGAATAAGGGTTCTTATGTAGGGTATATAGTGGGTCAGGAGTGTTGTGAGAAGAGAGTTCTGTCAGTCATTCTAGTGATTTCTCAAACCCCAAATGGGACATGGAAGCCCCCAGATTTGTATTCAGTTGATAAGAAGTGCAGATGGCCTAGGGATCCCCCATGTGGCTAGTGTGGCCTATATTGTTTAAAATGTCCAGGTTAAGAAAGACAAAGAAATATAGAGAAATTTTTCCAGATTGAAGGAAACTAAACTGACCTGACAACTAAATGAAATGTATCACTCTGAAGTGGATTTTGGACCAGATAATGTTTTTTTCTTTTGCTGTGAAGGACATTAGTGGGATAAGGGATGAAATTTGAGTAAGGTCTATAGATTAGATGACAATGTTTTATCATTGTTGGTTTCTGAGTTTGATAATTCTATGAGGTATTTGAAGTAGTTTCACATGGTCCTAAAAGTAGGGCATCATTATAACAATTACACAGGTAAGGACACTCATACCTAGGAGCAACCACTTAACTGAGACCTGTTCAAGTCACATAGCCAGAAAATGGGAGAGATGAAATATGAACTGAGATTGCTTAATTTCATTTCCAACACTTTCTCTACCACATCAGACCATCAGTCTACATTGTAGCAAATGACTTCACCTTCTAAGAGCATTGAATGGCTTTAGAGATAAATGTGTGGAGAGGTAAATGTGTGGAGAGGTCTATCTAGGAGTGATTTTAGTCTCCTGGGTTATAAAGTCAACACATCATGGAAACTGTAGACCCTGAAAGTTTTTGAGTTCCTGGACAGGGACTTTGTTATCCTGATGTCTTTTTTTTTTTTTTTTTTTTAAGATATTCGCCATGTATTTCTTCTTTAGGTCTTTTTTTTTTTTTTAATTAATTTATTTATTTTTATATTTATTTTTGGCTGTGTTGGGTCTTCGTTTCTGTGTGAGGGTTTTCTCTAGTTGCGGCAAGCAGGGGCCACTCTTCATCGCAGTGCGTGGGCCTCTCACTGTCGCGGCCTCTCTTGTTGCAGAGCACAGGCTCCAGACGCACAGGCTCAGTAGTTGTGGCTCACAGGCCTAGTTGCTCTGTGTCATGTGGTATCTTCCCAGACCAGGTTTCGAACCCATGTCCCCTGTATTGGCAGGCAGATTCTCAACCACTGCGCTACCTGGGAAGCCCCGATGTCTTTTTTTGAAGCATCTAGAAGAGTGTATAGTAGTACTCAGTGAATAACTTTTGAATAAACAAATGAACATGAAACAAAATTTTAATATAAGCGATACAGAGGCATGGTGGAGAACAGGTAAGGAAGATTATCAGAGGTCTCTAATAATAACAAGATTAGAGTTAGAGTTTCCATTTCCAGTCAATGGAAAGAACTTCTCCCTCTGATCTGTACACAGATTGTTTTGGCAACATGTGTCTCTTGAAGGAGTAAAGACAAAACACACCCACATTGAGACCCATGGCTTTTGAAAGGTAGAAATTGAGGCAGCAGTCTAAACTACCACACAGAGCCAAGAGGAAAGATCAGTTTTGAGGTGAGAGTGAAGGGAATTACTGGATCCTCTGTATGCGGTGGAGTCCTGGGAAATTCTGGGAAACTGAACACAGTCTCGAAGTGTCATCCAAGGCCTCCAATTTTTCAGGGCTGCAGAAAGCATCATCGCTGATTGTCAATGTGGTAAATTAGTTTGGAGGTCAAGCCTTCCCAACAATTTTCACTGTTTATTTGAATTCTCTTTATTATACATCTGACATCTGTGTAATCTATTTTGTTGTTGTTTTTGTTGTTGTTATTTAAACAAAACCTCTTAAGTTGGTTTTAAGAAGTTAGTCATTCAAATATTGGGAAAGGTGGGATGAAGCAGGGATGGCATAATATTATTTGCCTGTGGAAGCCTATGAAAAATTGAATTCATGGATGTGTTACAAATGAATGGATTTCAATCACGTTGGATATAGTTTGGACTTAGACCTGGGCCAAACCATTTTGTCATTTTTAGGATGTCACTCTGTGGCCAGTGTGCCAAAAAATGACTACATTCTGTATCCTCTTTCAGCACTGGACAGCTACAATGGGCTCTGAGTCCTTTCTCAAAGCAACCAGTAAAGTGGCTCCCATATCAAGATTTCCTATGGTTATCCCACATACCTAAGTGTCACCCTAAAGTTTATGACAACACAGGGTCCTGGCAATACTCAGACAACATTATGTGCCAGAGCCCAGCCAGACATGAGACATTTAGGTCCAGTTGGATCATATGTCTTTATTATTTCTGATATCAAACTTGAATAGGTGGGAAAAAAACAGACTTTTCAGTCACAACTAAAGTTGAATGATGACTGCATGATAGGCAATGCAGTGACCTATAATTCAAATAGTTAGAGATCCCCATTTATTTTCTAGTTTTCTGGTATTTCACCACTGAAAATTTTAATCAACATCCTTTTGTAAATAACACATTCCTAAATTTAAAAGTAAAAATGCACTGAAACTAGCTCCAACGACATCCAGTATCTTTAGAAATAAAATGGAAAGCATCACCACTTTAAGACGTTTCATGAAATAGCAATGCAATGTTTCACTCCAATTAACTGAATTGTAGTGCACCTTTGGATACCAGTTCAGTAGAGCAGATACAACTAATGACAGGGTCTAATTATAACATTGGTGATATCACTAACATTAATAGGTTTATCTAATGGAGAAAAAATTAGAATAACAACAGACTATGAGATGTACTATGAATCCACTGAACTTGAGGAAATGATCTACTGGTCTTAGCTGTACAACCAACTGGTTTATGAACTCAGTAAGTCACAATCTGTTTCCCATCAGTAAAATGTTGGAGATTATACAAGATCTTGAAAAACTAGATTGTAAATTCTGTTATTTGAATGGTGTCTTCATTATGGTACAAAGTAGTGTGAAAAATGATAGAATGAGTTTAGCGTTTCTACCTCAATAGGTACGTATTTATTTACCTTGGGCCTTCAATTATTCATCCTTCCATTTTGCCCACAGATGCCATACAATAGAGGCCACTGCTGGCCTTGTAAGATCAAGAAATATTCAATTACTCCATTTTTACTCTGCTTTCTGATGCCCCATCCTTCTAAAGTGCTTAAATAGACAAGTTCTATAGGTCAAGTTCTTTACCAGGACTTTTTGCTTTCATTTTGTCATTAATTGCTCTCTCTCAGACTTTAAAAAAGAAGTAGAAGATTACTAAAATTAATATGCCTTTAAAATAATTTTTAAAAATTGTTGGTTGTATTTCAAACATTGTAACTGGTGATAGACATAATTTGAGGAAGGTGCTGATATCTGTCTTCTTTGGATCTCATTGTAGGTGAGATGACTGCGTCCTCTACATTTGTGAGAACATCCTTGATTTACACTGTTTCCATGGCTTTCGAATCATGCATATTTACCGTCTATCTGATATAGTATTATAGACAGATAGTCCTGCTTTTTTTCTTATTGCTTATTTGTTATTATACTGTGCTATTTGTTAAATGTTGCTTAGTTGTAAAGAAATTTTTATAAGGCAATGTTTGCAAAATGATCAGAAATGTTCAACTTAGTAGATACAAACTATTATTTTCCCTTACTCTTTTTTGTGATAAGTCATATTCCTCATTTAAGAAAATTAAACAAATGTGAATTAATGAAAATGAAATATAAATTCCTTTTTATTAACAGCTGTCTCTTTCCCCTTGGTATTTCTACTGAGAAGTTCTCATTACAAATTTTTAGCCAGAGGTCTGCTGAAAATCATCCAAGCCCTTTAGAAATTTAGGTGTCAAATCCTTCTAGATGTATATTTTAACACTCCAGCCTTTTTTGAAACATTTATTCCCTTTAGACCTTTCCGTGTCATGCTTTTAATCAATTTACCTTGAAGAATTTACTTTTTTTCATTCTTTTTGACTAATAGCCCTGGATTTTTATTTTATTCTTTTGCCCTTCCCTATACAAATTCACTCTGCCAGTTCCTTTCAATATCAAGGGGAATAAACATTATATCAAATAAACCCCTCTCCTCTTTAAAGCACAGGACATTTTTGTGAGGTGTTAGTGATGGCATTGGGTATTGAGACTTCCAAGGTGATCTGAAGACAGCACCTGGGTTACCCATCACCAAATTTCTTTCAGGTTTACTTTTTACAGCAACATAAACTTTTAAATATTTTTCCATATATCTACATTATGATGAAAATTTATTGAATTAGGATCATCTTTTTAAAAATTAGTTTAGTATTTCATGTTGTTATTTTTAAATTTTCTTTTGTAGCATTGGAAATATTTCTGTGTTCAGTAATCAAAGTGCTCACTCCATATATTAATTGACCTTTCTCCCTTTATTCACTCATTCCATGTCTTTGGTTTATTATCCCTTTTCTTTGGATATCAATATATTAGGTTTAGATAATTAGTCATTTAGCCATTTTTCTGGTCTCACCTTTGCTAAATTCTTTCCATTTATAATTGTGCTGGTATTTCTAACAACTTACATATTCTTCATATTCTTAGTGTCTCCCCTGAACTTGTTATTTTCTGTTGAGTTTTGAGTGTCGTCAGTTGCTTAGCAAGAGGTACTTTTGGAGTGTGGCAGGAGGGACTCCTCTGGGTGGGGCATGTGTGAAAGATGGGTGACAGCTGGATGCTTAAGCAGCTGCTTGATAGCAAACAGAGGAGGGAAGCTTCAAGTACGTGGGCAGAAGGACACAGTGAAGCAAAACTCAAGCAGTGAGGCATAGCTGTGAAACCCGGGGACGTGTCAACAAGACCCGCCACAACTGGAAATCAGGGCCTCATTTAGAAATTCAAAATAGCAGCTAAGTTTACTGTCTCTTAAGGCATGTCATTTTCAAACAAGGCACATTAACTGCCTGGTTTGTAATCAAGGGCAGTCTTCTGTTCACCAGATAAGCAACATTTGCTGGCTGAATATCAGTTTCCTTAATTCCAAAGGTAAAATTTGATTCAAAAGATCTTATATCTGAATATTTTAGTCAACTGAATGTTTACAAAGACATTTAACTTATGGTGTGAAATGCTCTTTCTTTTGGTAGGTTAGTAGGTATACATCTGATAAGATGATGTTGTCTTAAAGGCAATTTACAGAAAGATTTGGAGAAAGCTTTAAGGCACACAGCTCTGTAAAATAACTAGTTCAAGTATACCTACAGTCAGACAAAATAGAGAATATATGAGCTCAGATACTAAGAAATTTGGCATTCTAGAAATATTATATATGAGTTTAAGATTTTATATGTCTAGGGTTAAAATAAAGGGATATTTGAGATTTAAAACCTGAGGACCTTTATGTTTCCTGTATTACCTCTGAATTAGTGTCTATTTATTAATCCAAAGCAAATATTTTTTAGTATCATATTTGTGGGCTAAATATTTAGTGGGATAGCATAATAAACAATGTTAAGTTTCTTAAGGTGCTATCACTCCATTAGAAGATAAAAATCCACATCAGTAAAGTGTGGTATAAGAGGGGTACAAATTAAAACCCCACATTTGAGCTAGTAAACAATCCTGGCAATTTTCAAGATAAATTGGAATTGGAGAAATGAATAAAAAATGTCTCCCTTGTGAGAGTGGTTGGCACAGTCAGGAGTGCTCTTACTCTGGGTCTGAACATCATGATGTCATGAGGAGCTACAAAAGTGCCAAGGGATTGTCAGAGTACCATGCTCAAATGGTGACAGAGACCAGGTCATGATATACACGGGGTTCACCTTCTAGAAAGATGCAGAGGTCTTTAGGAGCCTGATGAAATCCTTCCCTTTATGATGATTTATTATTTCTATGTGCTACAGAGCATTTAAAATGCCTTGAAATTATTTTTAAAAATCAATTTCACCATAATTTTCTTTCCATGAAGTGTTTTGTTTCAAGGGTTAGTTCTCCTGTAACTTTCCAATTTCTTTTTAAAGCTCTTAGAATAGTCAGGTTTTCTGAGTCAGATTTAATTTGTTTTTTATTTACCTAAAATGTCATCATTTTCAATCATATTTTCCGATTTGCTATCAGAAGTTGTAAAAATAGTTTTAGGGATCTTTCGATTCCTATGGAGATATATACATATATATATATATATATATATATATATATATATATATGGCTATATGCTCTATATGCATATATGCATATGCTCTATAGAGCATATATTACATATATATATGTTCTAAATTTGTTTTATTGTTTTTTTCAATTCATTTCTTGATGTGCTAGCAACTTTTTTTGTTTTTATTTTTTTGTATTTTTTTAAATTTTTGAATTATATTTTATTTATTTAATTATACAGCAGGTTCTTATTAGTCATCAATTTTATACACGTCAGTGTATACATGTCAATCTCTATCGTCCAGTTCATCACACCATCATCCCCACTCGCCCACGGCTTTCCTCTCTTGGTGTCCATATGTTTGTTCTCTACATCTGTGTCTCAATTTCTGCTCTGCAAACTGGTTCATCTGTACCATTTTTCTAGGTTCCACATATATACGATAATATATGATATTTGTTTTTCTCTTTTTGACTTACTTCACTCTTTATGAGAGTGTCTAGATCCATCCACGTCTCAACAAATGACCCAATTTCGTTCCTTTTTAAGGCTGAGTAATATTCCATTGCATATATGTACCACAACTTCTTTATCCATTCATCTGTTGCTGGACATTTAGGTTGTTCCATGACCTGGCTATTGTAAATAGTGCTGCAATGAACATTGGGGTGCATGCGTCTTTTTGAATTACAGTTTTCTCTGGGTATATGCCCAGTAGTGGGATTGCTGGATTATACAGTAATTCTATTTTTAGTTTTTTAAGGAACTTCCATACTGTTCTCCATAGTGGCTGTATCAATTTACATTCCCGCGAACAGTGCAAGAGGGTCCCTTTCCTCCACACCCTCTCCAGCATTTGTTGTTTGTAGATTTTCTGATGATGCTCATTCTAACTGATGTGAAGTGATACCTCATTGTAGTTTTAATTTGCATTTATCTAATAATTAGTGATGATGAGCAGATTTTTATGTGCTTCTTGACCATCTGTATGTCTGCTTTGCAGAAATGTCTATTTAGGTCTTTTGCCCATTTTTTGATTGGGTTATTTGTTTCTTTAATATTGAGCTGTTTGAGCTGTTTATATATTTTGGAGATTAATCCTTTGTCCATTGATTCATTTGCAAATATTTTCTCTCATTCTGAGGTTTGTCTTTTCATCTTGTTTATGGTTTCCTTTGCTGTGCAAAAGCTTGTAAGTTTCATTAGGTCCCATTTGTTTATTTTTGTTTTTATTTCCATTACTCTAAGAGGTGGATCAAAAAACATCTTGCTGTGATTTATGTCAAAGAGGGTTCTTCCTATGTTTTCCTCTAAGAGTTTTATAGTGTCTGGTCGTACATTTAGTTCTCTAATCCATTTTGAGTTTATTTTTGTGTATGGTGTTAAGGAGTGTTCTAATTTAATTCTTTTACATGTAGCTGTCCAGTTTTCCAAGCACCACATTTTGAAGAGACTGTCTTTTCTGCATTCTATATCCTTGCCTCCTTTGTCATAGATTAGCTGACCATAAGTGATTGGGTATATCCTGGGTTTTCTATCTTGTTCCATTGATCTATGTTTCTGTTTTTCTGCCAGTACCAAATTGTCTTGATTACTGTAGCTTTGTAGTATAGTCTGAAGTCAGGGAGTCTGGTTCCTACAGCTCCATTTTTTTCCCTCAAGACTGCTTTGGCTATTCGGGGTCTTTTGTGTCTCCATACAAATTTTAAGATTTTTTGTTCTACTTCTGTAAAAAATGCCATTGGTAATTTGATGGGGATTGCATTGAATCTGTAGATTGCTTTGGGTAGTATAGTCATTTTCACAATATTGATTCTTCCAAATCAAGAACATGGTATATCTCTCCATCTGTGGGTATCATCTTAATTTCTTTCATCAGTGTCTTATAGTTTTCTGCATACAGGTCTTTTGTCTCCCTAGGTAGGTTTATTCCTAGGTACTTTATTCTTTTTGTTGCAATGATAAATGGGAGTGTTTCCATAATTTCTCTTTCAGATTATTCATCATTACTGTATAGGAATGCAAGAGATTTCTGTGCATTAATGTTGTATCTTGCAACTTTACCAAATTCATTGATTAGCTCTAGTAGTTTTCTGGTGACATCTTTAGGATTCTCTATGTATAGTATCATGTCATCTGCAAACAGTGACAGTTTTACTTCTTCTTTTTCAATTTGTATTCCATTTATTTCTTTATCTTCTATGATTTCCATGGCTAGGACTTCCAAAACTATGTTGAATAATAGTGGCGAGAGTGGATATCCTTGTCTTGTTCCAAATCTTAGAGGAAATGCTTTCAGTTTTTCACCATTGAGAATGATGTTTGCTGTGGGTTTTTCATATATGGCCTTTATTATGTTGAGGTAGGTTCCCTCTATGCCCACTTTCTGGAAAGTTTTAATCATAAATCGGTGTTGAATTTTGTCAGAAGCTTTTTCTGCATCTATTGAGATGATCATATGTTTTTATTCTTCAGTTTGTTAATATGGTGTATCACATTGATTGATTTGCATATATTGAAGAATCCTTGCATCCCTGGGATAAATCCAACTTGATCGTGGTGTATGATCCTTTTAATGTGTTGTTGGATTCTGTTTGCTAGTATTTTGTTGAGGATATTTGCATCTATATTCATCAGTGATATTGGTCTGTAATTTTCTTTTTTTGTAGTGTCTTTGTCTGGTTTTGGTATCATGGTGATGGTGGCCTCATAGAATGAGTTTGGGAGGGTTCTGTCTGCAATTTTTTGGAAGAGTTTGAGAATGATGGCTGTTAGTTCTTCTCTAAATGTTTGATAGCATTCACCTGTGAAGCCAACATGTCCTGGACTTTTGTTTGTTGGAAGATTTTTAATCACAGTTTCAATTTCATTACTTGTGATTGGTGGGTTCATATTCTCTGTTTCTTCCTGGTTCAGTCTTGGAAGGTTATACCTTTCTAAGAATTTGTCCGTTTCTTCCAGGTTGTCCATTTTATTGGCATAGAGTTGCTTGTAGTAGTCTCTTAGGATGCTTAGTATTTCTGTGGTGTCTGTTGCAACTTCTCCTGTTTCATCTATAATTTTATTGATTTGAGTCCTTTCCCTCTTTTTCTTGATGAGTCTGGCTAATGGTTTATTAATTTTGTTTATCTTCTCAAAGAACCAGCTTTTAGCTTTACTGATCTTTGCTATTGTTTTCTTTGTTTCTATTTCATTTAATTCTGCTCTGATCTTTATGATTTCTTTCCTTCTGCTAACTTTGGGTTTTGTTTGTTCTTCTTTCTCTACTTCCTTTAGGTGTAAGGTTAGATTGTTTACTTGAGATTTTTCTTGTTTCTTTAGGTAGGCTTGTATAGCTATAAACTTCCCTCTTAGAACTGCTCTTGCTGCATCCCATAGGTTTTAGATTTTTGTGTTTTCATTGTCATTTGTCTGTAGGTATTTTTTGATTTCCTCTTTGATTTCTTCAGTGATCTCTTGGTTATTTAGTAACGCATTGTTTAGCCTCCATGTTTTTGTGTTTTTAAGGTGTTTTCCCCTATAATTCATTTCTAATCTCATAGTGTTGTGGTCAGAAAAGATGCTTGATATGATTTCAATTTTCTTAAATTTACTGAGGCTTGACTTGTGACCCAAGATATGATCTATCCTGGAGAATGTTCTGTGCGCACTTGAGAAGAAAGTGTAATCTGCTGTTTTTGGACGGAATGTCCTATAAATATCAATTAAATATTTCTGGTCTATTGTGTCATTTAAAGCTTCTGTTACCTTATTTATTTTCATTTTGGATGATCTGTCCATTGGTGTAAGTGAGGTGTTAAAGTCCCCCACTATTATTGTGTTACTGTCAATTTCCCCTTTTATAGCTGTTAGCAGTTGCCTTATGTATTGAGGTGCTCCTATGTTGGGTGCATATATATTTATAATTATTATATCTTCTTCTTGGATTGATCCCTTGATCATTATGGAGTGTCCTTCCTTGTCTCTTTTAATATTCTTTATTTTAAGGTCTATTTTATCTGATATGAGTATTGGTACTCCAACTTTCTTTTGATTTCCATTTGTATGGAATATCATTTTCCATCCTCTCACTTTCAGTCTGTATGTTTCCCTAGGTGTGAAGTGGGTCTCTTGTAGATAGCATATATATGGGTCTTGTTTTTGTATCCATTCAGCAAGCCTGTGTCTTTTGGTTGGAGCATTTAATCCATTCACGTTTAAGGTAATTATCGATATGTACGTTCCTACGACTATTTTCTTAATTGTTATGGGTTTTTCTTTGTAGGCCCTTTTCTTCTCTTGTGTTTCCAGCTTAGAGAAGTTCCTTTATCATTTCTTGTAGAGCTGGTTTGGTGGTCCTGCATTCTCCTAGCTTTTGCTTGTCTGTAATGCTTTTGATTTCTCTTTTGATTCTGCATGAGATCCTTGCCGGGTAGAGTAATCATGGTTGTAGGTTCTTCCCTTTCATCACTTTAAGTATATCATGCCACTCCCTTCTGACTTGTAGAGTTTCTTCTGAGAAATCTGCTGTTAACCTTATGGGAGTTCCCTTGTATATTATTTGTCATCTTTCCCATGCTGCTTTCAATAATTTTTCTTTGTCTTTAATTTTTGATTACTATGTGTCCCAGCATGTTTCTCCTTGGGTTTATCCTGCCTGGGACTCTCTGTGCTTCCTGGACTTGGGTGGCTATTTCCTTTCCCATGTTAGGGAAGATTTCAACTCTAATCTCTTCAATATTTTCTCGGGTCTTTTCTCTCTCTCTTCTCCTTCTGGGACCCCTATAATGCGAATATAATGTGGTTGCATTTAATGTTGTCCCAGAAGTCTCTTAGGCTGTCTTCATTTCTTTTCATTGTTTTTTCTTTAGTCTGTTCTGCAGCAGTGAATTCCACCATTCTGTCTTCCAGGTCACTTATCCATTCTTCTGCCTCCGTTATTCTGCTATTGATTCCTTCTAGTGTAGTTTTCATTTCAGTTATTGTATTGTTCATCTCTGTTTGTTCTTTAATTCTTCCAAGTCTTTGTTAAACATTTCTTGCATCTTCTCAATCTTTGCCTCCATTCTTTTTCTGAGGTCCTGGATCATCTTCATTATCATTATTCTGAATTCTTTTTCTGGAAGGTTGCCTATCTCCACTTCATTTAGTTGTTTTTCTGGGGTTTTATCTTGTTCCTTCATCTGGTACATAGCCCTCTGCCTTTTCATCTTGTCTATCTTTCTGTGAATGTGGTTTTTGTTCCACAGGCTGCAGGATTGTAGTTCTTCTTATTTCTGCTGTCTGCCCTCTGCCTAGCAATTTTTCAAAGTTATACAAAAAAAAAAAAAAAAGTTTTACAGGTTTGTTTAGAACTTAACTCCTGATTTTTGTATCTATTTTTTGATTATGTGTCTGTTGTATATTTTATATTTAATAAAATTCTCTCTTGCTTTTCTTCAGATATATAAACATTTACAAATATTCAAAGACGTAGAATATACAAGTACCTTGTTTTAAATTGTATTAGTGTTCACAAGTATTTGCTGCCACATCCTGAAAGAGGGATATATTTCTATGTCCTGTTGACAATAGATGTCATCATGTGACTTACTTTGAACGATGAAATATGAGAAGAGTAGATATCATTCTAGTTGAAAACCATATAAACTAGTTCACAATTTGCTTTGTTCTTTTTATTTTTTATCCTTCTGCCATGACAACCAGAAATGTTTCATATAGAGGATGCTCTGTCAGCCTGGTGATGTGGAACAGAGCTGCAGGCAACCCGGACATGCAGAGTCAAAAGGCAAAAAACAAAACACAAAACAAAACAAAGCAATAAAAAAACTTTGTTGCTATAAACCACTGAGATTTGGGGTTTGCTTCTTACAGCAGCATAACCTAGACTCTCTGACTCATGTATATTACTGAAACAAACAAATAAAAAAGAACATAAAGAGTCAAGTTAACAGTGTGAGAAGTTAAATATATGAAGAGAGAATTTCTCGATATACTAACTGTTGTATTATTGGGCAGAAGTTTGGAATAGATTTTAAAATATCAACTTCTGAATTAGAGAGACTTAGGTTTGGTTCTCCATTCTGATACTTACCATATGTCTGATCTTGAAAATATTGCATAACTTGTTTAAGGTTTATTTTCTCATTTATAAAATGCAAGTAATAACACCTGTATTATATAGTCCTGATAGAAAGAATTTAGTGAAATGAAATGTGTAAAATCCCTGGCACATAGCAAATAGTTGTAAATGGTAGTTACAATATTGTTGACACTACTGACAGTACATTAAGACTATTTAGCACTTGGAAAGTATCTTTTTCCTTAGAGTCATCTGTACTTTGGCTTCTTAGAATTTGTATTTGGCTTTGGAGATATTTTGTTTGTAGTTCTCAAATATTATAATGATTTACCAGTATTATCGTTTAACTTTTTAATCTGTTATTTCCAAAATTCTGTTTTACTTTGGGACCCCATGACTTCTTTCCTCTGGGTTTTTTTTTTTTTTATTTATTGTGCTATTGATTACCTTGTAGTTTAGGATTTCTCAGATTTTTATACATCTTACAGTTTCTTAAAGCATTAATAATTATGTATATACATAACTGAATTTACTACCAAAGTCATCAGGAGGTGAGCACAAGCAAACACACAGTTTATGCTGCAATATGAAAAGCTTTCAGTAGGCAATGTGAGAAAAAAAGACTTTGATGAACTCTCAAAGTTGCTTTGATTTTCTCCAACCAAACAGAATAATTAGAGACCATTTGAAATCAATTTTCAAAACACAAATCTGTTGGTTTTTTATCATTACCTAACAAATTTAGTGATGTAATACAACACCTCTAAATTATTTCACTGTTTCCATGGGTTTGTCAGGAGTCAGCGTGTGGCCATCAGGGGTCTCACAATATGTTGTCAGGGCTGCAGTCTCATTTGGAGCTCAGGGTCTTCTTCCAGGTTTATTCAAGTTGTTGGTAGAATTCAATCTCTTGAGGTTATAGAACTGAGGCTCTCAGCTCCTAGAGGCTACCTGCAGTTGCCTGCTATGATCTTCTCCACAGGCAGTTCAAACTATAACAGCTTATGTTTTCAAGGCCATTAAGAAAGTCTCTTTTGTGGGAGGTGGCCAAGATGGTGGAGTAGCAAGACCCTGAAGGGGTTTATTACAAGTTATTGAATATTGTTCCCTGTGCTATACAATGAATACAAGTTTTAAGAAGAAAAAAATGCAAACTTAAATCTCTTTGAAAATTAAATATGTTTTCATCCAAGTCTTTTTATTGTTTTTGCTGTATTTCTCTTAAGAGGGCAATACTTGAAATGGACAGTTTACTACATCCTGTTTCTTCTTTTTCTTGAATAATCAGTTTTCTTCATCTTATTTCAGTCTTCCTAACCTTCACAATTTTGGACCATATCTATCTCATCAAGCCATTCCAGGACATCTCTCTTAGAGGCAATCTATAGCCACATTTAGTGTATGTAATTTGGAACTATTGGGATTTCTTTAACTTTCAAACTTGACTTAGAATTTCTGTCATTTCTGGGTTTTCCACCAGCAGTCACTGGTACTAAAATCACCAGGTAATGAAGAGGTTTAGTCACTCTGGTCATTAGTTTCAGGGTTAGTGCTTATCCCAAAGTCTTTTGAAAGTGAAATCATCATTCTCTTAACACAATTTTCATCAGTCACTGACCAAAGTACTAGGCTATGCTTCTCACTAGCATCCCCAGAATGCTTTGGAATTCATTACCCTTGGTTCCATTTTCTTCTTTTTCTTTTAAACACTTTCATTATGCCCCTGGAAACACTGCTTCATAGTCATTACTCCTTATGTCCTCATCTTCTTCTCCAAGTGTCTATCTGCTTCCTTACCTTAACAGAAAAGAGAGCATTCCCATGATACTTTTTCCATCATAATTTTTTCAAGGGGTGGTTTTTCATTCTTTCAAAATTTGAAACCCAAGGTCAGCCATAGGATTAGGGTCTTTGTCTCTTCTTATTTGCATGTCAATACATTTATCTTTCTATGATTTTCTAGAAAGTTCTGTGCTTCTCATGTTCACACCATTTAACTTTCTCCCTTGCCTCACACTGTCATTCACCAAACTCTGTCACTCTTTCTCATTAAATAGACACTTTAATGAGCCTTTTGACTCCCAGTCTTCCCCACATTCAAAGTCCTACAATTATTCTGAGTGATTTCATCATTCACATAGATAATGTTCCAGTACAAGACCCTCATTTTCTTCACCTCCAATCTCCAGTGACATGCACATTCCATTTACTTCAGACAGGCTGTTCCACAATCTCGCCCTGCATCTTGTTATCATCTGAAATTGCTCTGCCTCCAAAATCACTAATCAAATCCCCCAACTTACTATCACCTCTTCTCTTTCTAGTCTACACATCACTGCTTCTACAATCATCATACTTCCACCACATTAGGGCCTCCACAGTCAACTGACATTTTAATTTTCCTCAATCCCTCTTCTTCACTTTCTTTAGTTTTCTTCTGCTTTTTTTTATTAACCAATTTTTAATTGATGTATAATTTACAATGTTGTGTTAGTTTCAGGTGTACAGAAAAGTGATTCAGTTTTATATATATATCTATATATATATATTTTTTTTTCTTTTTCAGATTCTTTTTCCTTATAGGTTATTACAAGATATTGAATATATTTCCTTGTGCTATACAGTAGGTCCTTGTTGGTCATCTATTTTATATATAATAGTGTATATATATTAATCCCAAACTCTCCTATTTTACCTCCTCCCTCACTGGTATGTCTTGAGTTTATTTCTGCTTTGTAAATAAGTTCATTTGTACATTTTTTTCAGATTTCACATTTAGTGACATCATATGATATTTGTCTTTCTCTGTCTGACTTACTTCACTTAATATGATAATCTCTAAGTCCATCCTTGTTGCTACAAATGGCGTTATTTCATTCTTTTTTATGGCTGAGTAATATTCCTTTGTATATGTATAGCACATCTTCTTTATCCTGAATCCAACTTTCAGCAATAATCTTCCTATTACTTTAAGGAGTTACTCATCTTTCATTTTCTTGCCTCCCCTGGAAAACTCTAAACCAGGTTAAATGTTACTATCATCTTTTTTCATGCCTACCTGAGTATCTGGGTCTTGGAGGCACATCACAGAGAAAGTTAGTATCAGTATAAATTCATGATCAATAACCTCAGCTTGACTCTTAATCTTGCCCAGAAATTCATTACCCATCAGTTTCTTTGGCTTCTAATCTCAACAAAAACTATTTCAAGTCTTCCCCACTGTCATCAAACCTCATAATTCCCACATTTCCTCTTGCTTTCTCAGCAGATATATTTTCTCACTTGTTTTTTTCTTTGTAATCATGCTTTCTGAAGAATTATCTATGTTTCTGTCTGCATGTCTCTACCTTCTACTCCTAAGTCACTTCAGTCTAACTTCTACACCATTACTCCTCAAAAGAACTTGCACTACATCACTAAATATCTCCATGTTTCTATGTTCAATGGACACTTTTCAGTTATCTACTACTTTGGCCTTCTAGCATAATTTAATGATGCTGACTATATCCTTCTTAAAACTTCCTCCTCCTTTGCCTTTCTTAACATCATATTGTCCTGGATTTCTGCTGCCTAAGTGCCTTCTTCTTTCTCTTTCTTGTCAGCCTCATCTTCCTCCACCTGGCTTGTAAAGTTGAAATTTCTTAAGGCTTAGTCTACTATTCCTGCTTTTCTTATGCCATATTCTTTTCCTAAGCAAACTCATTCATGCCATAGCCTTAGTTACCACATATAAAGTGATGATCCCTAAATATATATCTCCACCTCAGTCCTCTTCTATGATTTTCAGAACTTACTGCCTGAGTGCCAACTTAACATTAGCTAGTTGACTGTTTCAAAGTATCTCAAAGTCATCAGGTACAAAATTAAACTCTTTATCACCAAACTATTGCCCAGTTTAGAACATTTATTACACTTTAATTGTTAAACAAGAAAGTTGGGAGCAATCCCTAAATCCTTCAACTGCCATAGCAAAGCCATTCTATTTTCTTTTCTAAATATTTCATGATCAATCCAGTTCCCTTTATCTTCAACAACACCATGATAATCCAAAATACGCTTATAATTTGCATGTATATTGTTCAGGGTTCTTCAGAGAAATAGAACCAATAAGATACACATATGTGTGTATATAAGATGATTTTTTTATAAGAATGGACTCACGCGATTATGGAGGTTGAAAAGTCCCAGGATCTGCCGTCTGCAGGCTGAAGAATCAGGGAAGTTGATGATGTAAGTCTCAGTCCAAGTCCAAAAGCCTGAGAAGTGGGGGGCTAATGATGTAAGTTCCAGACTGAATCCAAAGGCCCAAGAACCAGGAAGGCTAATATCCAAGGGCCCAAGAAGATCGATGTCCCAGCTTAAACAAAGGGAGAGAAAATTTGTCCTTCTTCTGTCTTTGTGCTTTATTTAACCCCTCAGTGGACGGCACTACATCCACCCACACTGGTGAAGATAATCTTTTTTACTCAGTCTACTAACTCAGGTGCTAATCTCATCCAGAAATGTCCTCACAAACACACTCGGAAATAATGCTTTACCAGCTATCTGGGTGTCCCTTAGCCTAGAGAAGGTGACACATAAAATTATTCATCACAGCTTAGAATATAGAATTAACCAATAACAGTTGACTTTTCCCCTGTGATATATTTTTTTTTACTGCAACCAGTATTTTTAAAATACCAATCATGGAGACCCTCACCAAGCTTAAAAAATTTTAATGAGATATCACTGATCTTAGAAAAAAATAAAGACTAAAGTCCTTACAATGGCTGGGAAGGCCCCAGTAGCTGACTTCTTGCTACCCTTGCAGTCTCTGGTCTCCCATCTTGGTCTCTGCTTTTCATTACATTGACCTTCAGTCCCTGGGATCTGGTTGCTCATTTCCGCCGTTTCTCCCTCTCACTTCTCCCTCTCACTTCTGCTCAGTTCCTCCCTCTTTGTATGTTAACTCATTCATTCTTAATATCATAGCCAATTATTTCTCAGGAAGCTTTACTTGCTTTCCAGTATAAATCAGATATATGTGATATATTTCCTCACAGAACTGTGATTATTTCCCTCAGTACCTCTATCTCAATTCATAACCATACAACATCACTGTGATTATTTGGTTAATATATGACTCCCCTACTAGAATTCAGACTCACTGAGAATAGGGACTGTGTACTTTTTGCTCATCATTTATATCACCAGCACATAGCCTAATGGTTGTCACATTATAGACATTCTATAAATATTTGTCTAATTAATACATTAATCTTGGCAGATGATACAAAACAGAGGGGCAGCTACTTAAGTTAAACAAATTTGGAAGGAAAATTTACCTGGCCAGATAAAATTAATTACTAAATTCAAATCCTGATGCAAAATGACTTTTTTTTTTTTTTTTTTTTTTTTTGCTTCTTGTAGTTTGTTCCAATATATTTGTCTGTTAAGGTTGGGTCTATATTGGTAATTTTTAAGTAAGGCAGAGCAATAAAGAATTACTAGGGGAGTTTTTCCAAATAACCATTCTTTCCCCCACTCTCACCCCTAAGGAATAAAATACTCTTGCTGTGAAGTGAAATGAGGTGGGGGATAGGGATAGTAACTGAGAAATCTGTTGTTTTATGGTGGCTTAGTAAGTGATCCAAAAGTCAATGAATAAAATACTCTTAACATGACCATTTGGGAGACTGAATCAAACTACCTGGAAAGCAAATGATTTGTTAAGTTCAGCTACTCAAAACCGTTAAATTACTGAAGATATTTATGTGTTTTTAAACACACACACACACACACACACACACACACACACATATATGAAAAGAGCTCTGTAATGCTGTAGGGTATAGGATGAGACAGGAATTATTAAGTTGGTGACATAAACATAGATCTGATCATTGATAACCATGTGTGCCACCTTAAGGAACTGCTTACAGGTTATCAACAGGGAAGCCGCAAAGTCAAATTTTTGCCTAGAATTCCTGATTCTCAAACAGTAGGAGAGTGTGGGGATAGAAGTAAGAGGCAATGCTTCAGAAATTTTTGTGGGATTCATTCAAATTACCTTTGCCTGTATAACATCTGGAAGTGATCGATTATGCATGTGGCAAGGAGGGTGTCACCTCTTGCTTTCCTGTATCGTTAAGAATTTTTGGAATAAGTGGAAATGAGCTCTACCTTTGACATGTGATGAAGATAAACAATTACTAAACTTTAGGAACCACTCAAAAATGTTATCCCTCTATTGGCTGAATGGAGATGGGTTTGAGAAAGGAGAGAGACCATTTGTTCATTCCACAGGTATTTGTTGAGGGTCACTGTATCCCAGTTAATATACAGCTACTGCATGACCATGGCAAAGTTTTATATCAGCCTTCATGGAGCTTGCATTCTGATGAGGACAGAAATAAGAAACAAGTGAACATATATAAATGAAATTTTATTTAGTGATAAATGCAATGAAATAAATAAAGAGAGTCTTATGATTGAGAGTAATAGGGGGAGGTGAAATTTTTTTTTGTGGAAAGCCTTTTGGAAGAAGAAATATCTAATCTTATCACTGAAGGACAAAAATCCAAAGGAAAGGTGTTCAGATAGAACAATTGAGCTCAAAGATGAGCAGAGGGTAGGAAGTTACTGTACTGTAAAAACTGAAAGACACTGTAGCCTGTGGCACAGTGAGCTGTAGCTACAGATCCAGAGAGCAAGTGTCATGCCCTGAGGTGGAAGGGTGACCAGGGGCCAGGTCATGTGCCGCAGACCGGCTGCAGAAAGCCAGAAGTTCCTGGTGGTGAGGGGTAAGGAACTGAAAAGCACCAGTATGGGGTCAGAAGGGCCAAGACAACTGATGGTTGCAAGGCAAGTTTATTCAAAGAGCATGAATGTATATATAGGTTTAGTACGGAACGAATATCAGACAATAAATCAGTAAACCTTGTATTTCCGCATAATTCTGTCGCCACTATCTATGCGCCACTATCTATGCACCACTATCTATGCACCACTATCTATGCACCACTATCTATGCGTCAGCATGCCTTATGGGCCATTCTTTGGAGATAACAGACTTCCTCCTCAGGGCAGCACGTCCTTCTTCTGGGGAACAACCAGGGGCTCTTAGATGCAGAGCAGGCACCTGGAGCGAAACTGGCCGCAAGCCATTTTCCTTTTTTACGCTCAATACCGTAGCGTCAGGAGTGCATACCAAGAGAGAGACAAGCAGTTCTCCGGAAAGCAGAAAGCTGAATAAGCTTACAGCTTGGGGGCCACCACAGTCATGCAGGTTTGGTTCATGGTGACAAGTTTGTACTAAGTTCTAAGTGAAAGGAGCAGCCATGGAAATGTTTTCAGCAGTGTGATAAATTACATTTTAGCTTCCGTGTGGAGAATGATTGGATGGGGCAGGAGTGAAAGATCAGTAAGGAAGTTACTTCAGAATTCCAGAAGAATTATGGATGGGGCTAGGGCCATAGTGGGAACATTGTCAGTGAGTTGGTTTGAGATTTATATTAGATCTTGATTCTTCACTCTTGTTTCTCTGTTGTCTAGAAAGGAGATTTGGTTGTTACTCGTTAGAGAACAACAGCAGAAGTGGCTATGGAAAGAAAAGCTAGGGTTTTAACTGAATGAAGAGGAACAGCTGATAGGTCAGAAGATGGCAGAATTGAAGTGGAAAACTGGTAAAATGGTTAAAATGGTTTGTACTTCAATGAGCAGAATTTTGCAGGCAGGAAGGGGAGAAATGATCTGGAAGAAGCAGGAGAACAAGAAGGACAATTACTCTATCTCTTCCCTGAGACTGAGAAAAAGAACATCTGCTTGAAAGGGCTAAAGGAGAACTCGTGACTTCAAAGCATATCCAGGTTAGAGTTAAGGTGAGGAGGTGTAGGGATTATTCAGAGAGAGACATGAGGACTGAGAGGGGTTTACTAATCCTACACCAGGAGTTATAGAGCAAGAGAGGAAGCATTTAATGTTGTCCCAGAGGTTTCTGAGACTGTCCTAAGTTCTTTTCATTCTTTTTTCTTTATTCCACTCTGCAGTAGTTATTTCCACTATTTTATCTTCTAGGTCACTTATCCGTTCTTCTGCCTCAGTTATTCTGCTATTGATCCCTTCTAGAGTATTTTTAATTTCATTTATTGTGTTGTTCATAGTTGCTTGGTTCCCCTTTAGTTCTTCTAGGTCTTTGTGAAATGTTTCTTGCATTTTGTCTATTCTATTTCAAAGATTTTGGATCATCTTTACTATCATTATTCTGAATTCTTTTTCAGGTAGACTGCCTATTTCCTCTTCCTTTTTTAGGTCTGGTGTGTTTTTACCTTGCTCCTTCATCTGCTGTATATTTTTCTGTTTTCTCATTTTGCTTATCTTACTGTGTTTGGGGTCTCCTTTTCGCATGCTGCAGGTTCATAGTTCCTGTTGTTTTGGTGTCTGTCCCCAGTGGCTAAGGTTGGGGACTAAGCTAACCTACTGGTTAAGCTAATCTCGGCTAAGGTTGTGTAGGTATCCTGGTGGAAGGGACTAGTGCCTGTGTTCTTGTGGATGAGGCTGGATCTTGTCTTTCTGGTGGGCAGGTCCACATCTGGTGGTGTGTTTTGGGGTGTCTGTGGCCTTATTATGATTTTAGGCAGCCTCTCTGCTAATGGATGGGGCTGTGTTCCTCTCTTGCTAGTTGCTTGGCATAGGGTGTCCAGCACTGTAGCTTGCTGGTCGTTGAGTGAAGCTGGGTCTTCTACAGGACAATATCACTGATGAACATAGATGCAAAAATCCTCAACAAACTACTAGCAAACAGAATCCAACAGCACATTAAAAGGATCATACACCACGATCAAGTGGGGTTTATTCCAGGAATGCAAGGATTCTTCAATATACGCAAATCAATCAACGTGATACATCATATTAACAAACTGAAGGAGAAAAACCATATGATCATCTCAATAGATGCAGAGAAAGCTTTGGACAAAATTCAACACCCATTTATGATAAAAGCCCTTCAGAAAGTAGGCATAAAGGGAACTTTCCTCAACATAATAAAGGCCATATATGACAAAAGCACAGCCAACATCGTCCTCAATGGTGAAAAACTGAAACCATTTGAACTAGGATCAGGAACAAGACAAGGTTGCCCACTCTCACCACTATTATTCAACATAGTTTTGGAAGTGTTAGCCACAGCAATCAGAGAAGAAAAAGAAATAAAAAGAATCCAAATCGGAAAAGAAGAAGTAAAGCTGTCACTGTTTGCAGATGACATGATACTATACATAGAGAATCCTAAAGATGCTACCAGAAAACTACTAGAGGTAATCAATGAATTTGTAAAGTAGCGGGATTAAAAATTAATGCACAGAAATCTCTTGCATTCCTATACACTAATGATGAAAAATCTGAAAGTGAAATTAAGAAAACACTCCCATTTAACATTGCAACAAAAAAATAAAATATCTAGACTGGGGCTGGCGGCATGAACACAGCCTGAAGGGGTTAGCGCACCACAGCTAGCCGGGAGGGAGTCCGGGGAAAAAGTCTGCAGCTGCCGAAGAGGCAAGAGACTTTTTCTTGCCTCTTTGTTTCGTGGCGGGCAAGGAGAGGGGATTCAGAGCACTGCCTAAATGAACTCCAGAGACTGGCGCGAGCCACAGCTATCAGTGCGGACCCCACAGCAACAGGGGCACAGAGGAAAAAATGGAGAGATTCCTGCACAGAGGCTCGGCGCCGAGTATCAGCAGCCTGAGAGGCTTGTCTGCTCACCCGCCGGGGCGGGCAGGGCTGGGAGCTGAGGCTCGGCTTCAGTCGGATCGCAGGGAGAGGACTGGGGCTGGCGGCGTGAACACAGCCTGAAGGGGTTAGTGCACCACAGGTAGCCGGAAGTGAGTCCGGGAAAAAGTCTGCAGCTGCCGAAGAGGCAAGAGACTTTTTCTTGCCTCTTTGTTTCGCTGTGTGCAAGGAGAGGGGATTCAGAGCGCTGCCTAAACGAACTCCAGAGAAGGGCGCTAGCCGCGGCGATCAGCGCGGACCCCAGAGACGGGCGTGAGACGCTGGGGCTGCTGCTGCCGCCTCCAAAAAGCCTGTGTGTGAGCACAGGTCACTCTCCACACCGCCCCTCCCAGTAGCCTGTGCAGCCCGCCACTGCCAGGGTCCCGGGATCCGGGGACAACATCCCCGGGAGAACGCACGGCGCGCCTCAGGCTGGTGCAACGTCACGCTGGACTCTGACGCTGCAGGCTCGCCCAGCCTCCTCTGTACCCCACCCTCCCCACGGCCTGGGTGAGCCAGAGGCCCCGAAGCAGCTTCTCCTTTAACCCCGTCCTGTCTGGGTGGGGAACAGACGCCCTCAGGCGACCTACACGTAGAGGCGGGTCTAAATCCAAAGCTGAACCCCAGGAGCTGTGCGAACAGGGAAGAGAAGGGGAAATCTCTCCCAGCAGCCTCAGAAGCAGCGGATTAAAGCTCCACAAACAACTTGATGTGCCTGCATCTGTTGAACACCTGAATAGACAACGAATCATCCCAAATTCAGGAGGTGGACTTTGGGAGCAGGAGATATTAATTTTTCCCCTTTTCCTTTTTTTTTGTGAGTGTATATGTATATGCTGCTGGGTGAGATTTTGTCTGTATAGCTTTGCTTTACAATAGCTTTATTTTACTTCACTATATTATAGCCTCTTTCTTTCTTTCTTTCTATTTTTTCTCCCTTTTACTCTGAGCTGTGTGGACGAAAGGCTCTTGGTGCTCCAGTCAGGCATCAGGGCTGTGCCTCTGAGGTGGGAGAGCCAACTTCAGAACACTGGTCCACAAGAGACCTCCCAGCTCCACGTAATACCAAACGGCAAAAATCTCCCAGAGATCTCCATCTCAACATCAAGACCCAGCTTCACCCAACGACCAGCAAGCTACAGTGCTGGACACCCTATGCCAAACAACTAGCTAGACAGGAACACAACCCCATCCATTAGCAGAGAGGCTGCCTAAAATCATAATAAGGCCACAGACACCCCAAAATACACCACCAGACGTGGACGTGCCCACCAGAAAGACAAGATCTAGCCTCATCCACCAGAACTCAGGAACTAGTTCCCTCCACCAGGAAGCCTACACAAACCACTGAACCAACCTTAGCCATTGGGGACAGATACCAAAAACAACGGGAACTACAAACCTGCAGCCTGTGAAAAGGAGACCCCAAACACAGTAAGATAGGCAAAATGAGACGACAGAAAAACACACAGCAGGTGAAGGAGCAGGCTCAAAACACACTGGACTTAACAAATGAAGAGGAAATAGGTAGTCTACCTGAAAAAGAATTCAGAATAATGATAGTAAGGATGATCCAAAATCTTGGAAATAGAATAGACAAAATGCAAGAAACATTTAACAAGGATGTCGAAGAACTAAAGAGGAACCAAGCAATGATGAAGAACACAATAAATGAAATTAAAAATACTCTAGATGGGATCAATAGTAGAATAACTGAGGCAGAAGAAAGGATAAGTGACCTGGAAGATAAAATGGTGGAAATAACTACTACAGAGCAGGATAAAGAAAAAAGAATGAAAAGAACTGAGGACAGTCTCAGGGACCTCTGGGACAACATTAAACACTCCAACATTCGAATTATAGGGGTACCAGAAGAAGAAGAGAAAAAGAAAGGGACTGAGAAAATTTTTGAAGAGATTATAGTTGAAAACTTCCCTAATATGGGAAAGGAAATAGTTAATCAAGTCCTGGAAGCACAGAGAGTCCCATACAGGATAAACCCAAGGAGGAACACGCCAAGACACATATTAATCAAACTGTCAAAAATTAAATATAAGGAAAACATATTAAAGGCAGCAAGGGAAAAACAACAAATAACACACAAGGAAATCCCCATAAGGATAACATCTGATCTATCAGCAGAAACTCTGCAAGCCAGAAGGGAGTGGCAGGATATACTTAAAGTGATGAAGGAGAAAAACCTACAACCAAGATTACTCTACCCAGCAAGGATTTCACTCAGATTCGATGGAGAAATTAAAACCTTTACAGACAAGCAAAAGCTGAGAGAGTTCAGCACCACCAAACCAGCTTTACAACAAATGCTAAAGGAACTTCTCTAGGCAAGAAACACAAGAGAAGGAAAACACCTACAATAACAAACCCAATACATTTAAGAAAATGGGAATAGGAACATACATATCGATAATTACCTTGAATGTAAATGGATTAAATGCTCCCACCAAAAGACACAGGCTGGCTGAATGGATACAAAAACAAGACCCATATATATGCTGTCTACAAGAGACCCACTTCAGACCTAGAGACACATACAGATTGAAAGTGAGGGGATGGAAAAAGATATTCCATGCAAATGGAAATCAAAAGAAAGCTGGAGTAGCAATTCTCATATCAGACAAAATAGACTTTAAAATAAAGTCTATTACAAGAGACAAAGAAGGACACTATATAATGATCAAGGGATCGATCCAAGAGGAAGGTATAACAATTGTAAATATTTATGCACCCAACATAGGAGCACCTCAATACATAAGGCAAATACTAACAGCCATAAAAGGGGAAATTGACAGCAACACAATCATAGTAGGGGACTTTAACACCCCACTTTCACCAATGGACAGATCATCCAAAATGAAAATAAATAAGGAAACACAAGCTTTAAATGATACATTAAACAATATGGACTTAATTGATATTTACAGGACATTCCACCCAAAAACAACAGAATACACATTTTTCTCAAGTGCTCATGGAACATTCTCCAGGATAGATCATATCTTGGGTCACAAATCAAGCCTTGGTAAATTTAAGAAAATTGAAATCGTATCAAGTATCTTTTCCGACCACAACGCTATGAGACTAGATATCAATTACAGGAAAAGATCTGTAAAAAATACAAACACATGGAGGCTACACAATACATTACTTAATAACGAAGTGATTACTGAAGAAATCAAAGGGGAAATCAAAAAATACCTAGAAACAAATGACAATGGAGACACGACGACCCAAAACCTATGGGACGCAGCAAAAGCAGTGCTAAGAGGGAAGTTTATAGCAATACAAGCCTACCTCAAGAAACAGGAAACATCTCGAATAAACAACCTAACCTTGCACCTAAAGCAATTAGAGAAAGAAGAACAATAAAACCCCAAAGCCAGCAGAAGGAAAGAAATTATAAAGATCAGGTCAGAAATAAATGAAAAAGAAATGAAGGAAACAATAGCAAAAATCAATGAAACTAAAAGCTGGTTCTTTGAGAAGATAAACAAAATTGATAAACCATTAGCCAGACTCATCAAGAAAAAAAGGGAGAAGACCCAGATCAATAGAATTAGAAATGAAAAAGGAGAAGTAACCACTGACACTGCAGAAATACAAAAGATCATGAGAGATTAGTACAAGCAACTCTATGCCAATAAAATGGACAACCTGGAAGAAATGGACAGATTCTTAGAAATGCACAAACTGCCGAGACTGAACCAGGAAGAAATAGAAAATATGAACAGACCAATCACAAGCACTGAAATTGAAACTGTGATTAAAAACCTTCCAACAAACAAAAGCCCAGGACCAGATGGCTTCACAGGTGAATTCTATCAAACATTTAGAGAAGAGCTAACACCTATCCTTCTCAAACTCTTCCAAAATATTGCAGAGGGAGGAACACTCCCAAACTCATTCTACGAGGCCACCATCACCCTGATACCAAAACCAGACAAAGATGTCACAAAGAAAGAAAACTACAGGCCAATATCACTGATGAACATAGATGCAAAAATCCTCAACAAAATACTAGCAAACAGAATCCAACAGCACATTAAAAGGATCATACACCATGATCAAGTGGGGTTTATCCCAGGAATGCAAGGATTCTTCAATATACGCAAATCAATCAATGTGATACACCATATTAACAAATTGAAGGAGAAAAACCATATGATCATCTCAATAGATGCAGAGAAAGCTTTCGACAAAATTCAACACCCATTTATGATAAAAGCCCTGCAGAAAGTAGGCATAGAGGGAACTTTCCTCAACATAATAAAGGCCATATATGACAAACCCACAGCCAACATTGTCCTCAATGGTGAAAAACTGAAACCATTTCCACTAAGATCAGGAACAAGACAAGGTTGCCCACTCTCACCACTATTATTCAACATAGTTCTGGAAGTCCTAGCCACAGCAATCAGAGAAGACAAAGAAATAAAAGGAATCCAAATCGGAAAAGAAGAAGTAAAGCTGTCACTATTTGCAGATGACATGATACTATACATAGAGAATCCTAAAGATGCTACCAGAAAACTCCTAGAGCTAATCAATGAATTTGGTAAAGTAGCAGGATACAAAATTAATGCACAGAAATCTCTTGCATTTCTATACACTAATGACGAAAAATCTGAAAGTGAAATTAAGAAAACAGTCCCATTTACCATTGCAACAAAAAGAATAAAATATCTAGGAATAAACCTACCTAAGGAGACAAAAGACCTGTATGCAGAAAATTATAAGACACTGATGAAAGAAATTAAAGATGATACAAATAGATGGAGAGATATACCACGTTCCTGGATTGGAAGAATCAACATTGTGAAAATGACTCTACTACCCAAAGCAATCTACAGATTCAATGCAATCCCTATCAAACTACCACTGGCATTTTTCACAGAACTAGAACAAAAAATTTCACAATTTGTATGGAAACACAAAAGACCCCGAATAGCCAAAGCAATCTTGGGAACGAAAAATGGAGCTGGGGGAATCAGGCTCCCTGACTTCAGACTATATTACAAAGCTTCAGTAATCAAGACAGTTTGGTACTGGCACAAAAACAGAAATATAGATTAATGGAACAGGATAGAAAGCCCAGAGATAAACCTACACACATATGGTCAACTTATCTTTGATAAAGGAGGCAAGCATATACAGTGGAGAAAAGACAGCCTCTTCAATAAGTGGTGCTGGGAAAATTGGACAGGAACATGTAAAAGTATGAAATTAGAACACTCCCTGACACCATGCTCAAAAATAAACTCAAAATGGATTAAAGACCTAAGTGTAAGGGCAGACACTATCAAACTCTTAGAGGAAAACATAGGCAGAACACTCTATGACATACATCACAGCAAGATTCTTTTTGACCCAGCTCCCAGAGAAATGGAAATAAGAACACAAATAAACAAATGGGACCTAATGAAACTTAAAAGCTTTTGCACAGCAAAGGAAACCATAAACAAGACCAAAAGATAACCCTCAGAATGGGAGAAAATATTTGCAAATGAAGCAACTGACAAAGGATTAATCTCCAAGATTTACAAGCAGCTCATGCAGCTCAATAACAAAAAAACGAACAACCCAATCCAAAAATGGGCAGAAGATCTAAATAGACATTTCTCCAAAGAAGATATACAGATGGCCTACAGACACATGAAAGAATGCTCAACATCATTAATCATTAGAGAAATGCCAATCAAAACTACAATGAGATATCATCTCACACCGGTCAGAATGGCCATCATCAAAAAATCTAGAAACAATAAATGCTGGAGAGGGTGTGGAGGAAAGGGAACACTCTTGCACTGTTGGTGGGAATGTAAATTGATACAGCCACTATGGAGAACAGTATGGAGGTTCCTTAAAAAACTACAAATAGAACTACCATACGACCCAGCAATCCCACTACTGGGCATATACCCTGAGAAAACCATGGGTCAAAAAGAGTCATGTACCAAAATGTTCATTGCAGCTCTATTTACAATAGCCAGGACATGGAAGCAACCTAAATGTCCATCAACAGATGAATGGATAAAGAAGAAGTGGCACATATATACCATGGAATATTACTCAGCCATAAAAAGAAATGAAATGGAGGTATTTGTAATGAGGTGGATGGAGTTAGAGTCTGTCATACAGAGTGAAGTAAGTCAGAAAGAGAAAAACAAATACAGTATGCTAACACATATATACGGAATCTAAGGGAAAAAAAAAAAAGCCATGAAGAACCTAGTGGCAAGACGGGAATAAAGATACAGACCTACTAGCAAATGGACTTGAGGATATGGGGAGGGGGTGGGCTGAGATGTGACAGGGTAAGAGAGTGTCATGGACATATATACACTACCAAATGTAAAATAGATAACTAGTGGGAAGCAGCCGCACAGCACAGGGAGATCAGCTCGGTGCTTTGTGACCACCTAGAGGGGTGGGATGGGGAGGGTGGGAGGGAGGGAGATGCAAGAGGGAAGAGAAATGGGAACATATTGTATATGTATAACTGATTCACTTTGTTATAAAGCAGAAGCTAACACACCATTGTAAGGCAATTATACTTCAATAAAGATGTTTAAAAAAAAAAAAAAAAAGAATAAAATATCTAGGACTAAACCTACCTAAGGAGACAAAAGACCTGTATGCAAAAAATTATAAGACACTGATGAAAGAAATTAAAGATGATACAAATAGATGGAGAGATATACCATGTTTTTGGATTGGAAGAATCAACATTGTGAAAATGACTCTACTACCCAAAGCAATCTACAGATTCAATGCAATCCCTATCAAACTACCACTGGCATTTTTCACAGAAGTAGAACAAAAAATTTCACAATTTGTATGGAAACACAAAAGAACCCGAATAGCCAAAGCAATCTTGAGAATGAAAACTGGAGCTGGAGGAATCAGGCTCCCTGACTTCAGACTATACTACAAAGCTACAGTAATCAAGACAGTCTGATACTGGTACAAAAACAGAAATATAGATGAATGGAACAGGATAGAAAGCCCAGAGATAAACCTATGCACATATGGTCACCTTATCTTTGATAAAGGAGGCAAGAATATACAGTGGAGAAAAGACAGCCTCTTCATAAGTCGTGCTGGGAAAACTGGACAGGTACATGTAAAAGTATGAAATTAGAAAACTCCCTAACACCATACACAAAAATAAACTCAAAATGGATTAAAAACATAAATGTAAGGCCAGACATCATCAAACTCTTAGAGGAAAACATAGGCAGAACACACTATGACATAAATCACAGCAAGATCCTTTTTGACCCAGCTCCTAGAGAAATAGAAATAAAAACAAAAATAAACAAATGGGACCTAATGAAACTTAGAAGCTTTTGCATAGCAAAGGAAACCATAAACAAGACGAAAAGACAACCCTCAGAATGGGAGAAAATATTTGCAAATGAAGCAACTGACAAAGGATTAATCTCCAAAATTTACAAGCAGCTCAATATCAAAATAACAAACAACCTAATCCAAAAATGGGCAGAAGACCTAAATAGACATTTCTCCAAAGAAGATATACAGATTGCCAACAAACACATGAAAGAATGCTCAACATCATTAATCATTAGAGAAATGCAAATCAAAACTGCAATGTGATATCATCTCACACCAGTCAGAATGGTCATCATCAAAAAATCTAGAAACAATAAATGCTGGAGAGGGTTTGGAGAAGAGGGAACACTTGCACTGTTGGTGGGAATGTAAATTGATACAGCCACTATGGAGAACAGTATAGAGGTTCCTTAAAAAACTAAAACTAGAACTACCATACGACCCAGCAATCCCACTACTGGGCATATACCCTGAGAAAACCATAATTCAAAAAGAGTCATGTACCAAAATGTTCATTGCAGCTCTATTTACAATAGCCAGGAAATGGAAGCAACCTAAGTGTCCATCATTGGATGAATGGATAAAGAAGATATGGCACATATTTATAATGGAATATTACTCAGCCATAAAAATAAATGAAATGGAGTTATTTGTAGTGAGGTGGATGGAGTTAGAGTCTGTTATACAGAGTGAAGTAAGTCAGAAAAAGAAAAACAAATATTGTATGCTACCACTTATATATGGAATCTAAGGGGAAAAAAAAGGGTCATGAAGAACCTAGTGGCAAGACGGGAATAAAGACACAGACCTACTAGAGAATGGACTTGAGTATATGGGGAGGGGAAAGTGTAAGCTGTGACAAAGTAAGAGAGTGGCATGGACATATATACACTACCAAAAGTAAAATAGATAGCTAGTGGGAAGCAACTGCATAGCACAAGTAGGTCAGCTCGGTGCTTTGTGACCACCTAGAGGGGTGGGATAGGGAGGGTGGGAGGGAGGGAGATGCAAGAGGGAAGAGATATGGGAACATATGTATATGTATAACTGATTCACTTTGTTATAAAGTAGAAACTAACACACCATTGTAAAGCAATTATACTCCAATAAAGATGTTAAAAAAAAAAAAAAAGAGAGGAAGCATGTGAGACTGTGAAGAAAATATTCTTATGTTTCTGCACAGCCAGGGCTTTCTGAGAAAATTTTACTGAAACTTGGGATCTGAACTAAAAGACAAACCTGAAGTTAAATTATGACTGAGTAGATAGTGAGAAACCATCCAGAGATACTGACCTTTCTGGACCATGTGCTTATATTTTAAGTGGGGATGAGACCTGGGATGGAGGCGATACTGCTGGGTTGTGGATATAAGAGTTTTACCTTTCTCCTGGAGAATTTATTTACATTCCAAAGGGTTAGAACCCAGGATCCTTTCCCTCACATTTCTAAGGAAACTTTCTCAGGAGGGGACGCAGCAGCTGTCTCTCTTTTGTATAAATGCATAGATTTAAGTTTGTTCATTTCTTCCCCTACAGTAAAGATGCCTTATGAGTAGAATTTTATCTAGCTTTCACCATATTCCCTAGAGGTAAAAATTGGGACACAAGAGAACTACACATTTATTATTTGTTGTAAGTAAATGACAATAATTTATTCTGCTTCAGAAACTTTGCCTGTGCATTTAGGACATTAATACATATAGATATAAAAACTTAACAAAGTTTTTTTTGGGAAAAAAAAAAAGATCGTGTATTCTGCCAGATTGTGGCAATATCAGACAAGTCCCAGTGATGAAAGTAGGAATGGGGATTCTTGTTATTCCAGAGGTGACTTCAGTACAGTTTTGCTTTATTTTTTATTTTTTTTTTATTTTTTAATATCTTTATTGAAGTATAATTGCTTTACAGTGGTGTGTTAGTTTCTGCTTTATAACAAAGTGAATCAGCTATACATATACATATATCCTCATATCTCTTCCCTCTTGAGTCTCCCTACCTCCCACCCTGCCTATCCCACCCCTCTAGGTGTTCACAAAGCACCAAGCTGATCTCCCTGTGCTATGTGGCTGCTTCCCACTAGCTATCTATTTTACATTTGGTAGTATATATAAGTCCATGCCACTCTCTCACTTCGTCCCAGCTTACCCTTCCCCCTCCCTGCGTCCTCAAGTCCATTCTCTAGTAGGTCTGGATCTTTATTCCTGTCCTGCCCCTAGGTTCTTCATAACAATTTTTTTTTTTTTTTTTTTTTTTTTAGATTTCATATATATGTGTTAGCAAACGGTATTTGTTTTTCTCTTTCTGACTTACTTCACTCTGTATGACAGACTCTAGGTCCATCCACCTCACTACAAGTAACTCAATTTCATTTCTTTTTATGGCGGAGTAATATTCCATTGTATATATGTGTCACATCTTCTTTATCCATTCATCTGTCAATGAACACTTTGTTTCCATGTCCTGGTTATTGTAAATAGAGCTGCAATGAACATTTTAGTACATGACTCTTTCTGAATTATGGTTTTCTCAGGGTATATGTCCAGTAGTGGGATTGCTGGGTCGTATGGTAGTTCTAGTTTTAGTTTTTGAAGGAACCTCCATACTGTTCTCCATAGTGGCTGTATCAATTTACATTCCTACCAACAGTGCAAGAGTGTTCCCTCTTCTCCACACCCTCTCCAGCATTTATTGTTTCTAGATTTTTTGATGATGGCCATTCTGCCAGCTGTGAGGTGATAACTCATTGTAGTTTTGATTTTCATTTCTCTAATGATTAATGATGTTGAGCATTCTTTCATGTGTTTGTTGGTAATCTGTATATCTTGTTTGGAGAAATGTCTAGTTAGGGCTTCTACCCATTTTTGGATTGGGCTGTTTTTTTTTTTTTTTTTTTTTGATATTGAGCTGCATGAGCTGCTTGTAAATTTTGGAGATTAATCCTTTGTCAGTTGCTTCATTTGCAAATATTTTCTCCCATTCTGAGGGTTGTCTTTTGGTCTTGTTTATGGTTTCCTTTGTTATGCAAAAGATTTTAAGATTCATTACGTCCCATTTGTTTATTTTTGTTTTTATTTCCAGTACTGTAGGAGGTGGGTCAAAAAGGATCTTGCTGTGATGTATGTCATAGAGTGTTCTGCCTATGTTTTCCTCTAAGAGTTTGATAGTGTCTGCCCTTACACTTAGGTCTTTAATCCATTTTGAGTTTATTTTTGCGTATGGTGTTAGGGAGTGTTCTAATTTCATTCTTTTACATGTAGCTGTCCAGTTTTCCCAGCACCACTTATTGAAGAGGCTGTCTTTTCTCCATTGTATATTCTTGCCTCTTTTATCAAAGATATGGTGACCATATGTGTGTAGGTTTATCTCTGGGCTTTCTATCCTGTTCCATTCATCTATATTTCTGTTTTTGTGCCAGTACCAGACTGTCTTGATTACTGTAGCTTTGTAGTATAATCTGAAGTCAGGGAGCCTGATTCCTCCAGCTCCATTTTTCGTTCTCAAGATTGCTTTGGCTATTCGGGTTCTTTTGTGTTTCCATACAAATTGTGAAAAGTTTTGTTCTACTTCTGTGAAAAATGCCATGCGTAGTTTGATAGAGATTGCATTGAATCTGTAGATTGCCTTGTGTAGTAGAGTCATTTTCACAATGTGATTCTTCCAATCCAAGAACATCGTATATCTCTCCTTCTGTTTGCATCATCTTTAATTTCTTTCATCAGTGTCTTACAGTTTTCTGCATACACGTCTTTTGTCTCCTTAGGTAGGTTTATTCCTAGGTATTTTATTCTTTTTGTTGCAATGATAAATAGGAGTGTTTCCTTAATTTGTCTTTCAGATTTTTCATCATTAGTGTATAGGAATGCAAGAGACTTCTGTGCATTAATTTTGTATCCTACTACTTTACCAAATTCATTGATTATCTCTAGTAGTTTTCTGGTATCATCTTTAGGATTCTCTATGTATAGTATCATGTCATCTGCAAACAGTGGCAGTTTTACCTCTTCTTTTCCTATTTGGATTCCTTTTATTTCTTTTTCTTCTCTGATTTCTGTGGCTAAAACAGTTTTGCTTTAGTTAAGTCAGAGAAGATGAGAGTCTGGTCACTTCCTCTAAGGAGGGGAGGAATTTGAAGACATAATTTAGAAATTTAGATTAGCTGGACTTGGTGATGGACCAGGTGTGGAATTTTAGGAAGAGAGAAGAATCAAAAGCAACTCTAGATTTCTCCTTATATAACTAGGTAATTGGTATAAATTGACATTTAAAATATAGGTATAGGAAAATATTAAGGGAGAAGATAACAAATCTGAATTCATTTGATATTTTTGTTTTTTAATACCAAGGTTATTAAAATATAATATAATATAGTTCTGTAAGTCTTGACAAATATATGTGGTCATATAACGTCTACCAAAATCAAGTTAAAGAATACATTCATCACCATATGTAAGTCCTTTTACAATAAATCTCTCTCATAGATCTCCTACATCTGATAAACACTTAGCTGTTTTCTGTCCTTAAACCTTTGCTTTCTATAATGTCATATAAATAGAATCGTACAGTATATAACCTTTGGCGTCTCACTGCTTTTACTTAGCATCATGCTTTTGAGATCCATGGGATGTTGTTTCATATTATCAGCAGTTTCTTTGTGTTATTTCCAGTTTTTTAGTGATTATGAATAAAGATACTGTAAACATTCATGAAAAGGCCTCAACTCAGAAGAGAAACCTGAGCTAATTAAAACTTTCAGAACAATCAGCTTATGTGGAATATATAAACCTTATGAAGTATGTGTACATTAAGGTGATTAAAGGGCCAAAAAGGAAATCCTTAGAAAATCAACGTTTAAAAGCAAACAAAGAAGAGGAAGCCCTGACAGAGACAAAGGAAAGATGATAGGGAGACATAGTATGCACTATAACAAAGTGTTGGATCACAGAAACCCAGAGAGAAGAGTTATAAGTGGTCAAACAATGTTTAAAAAGAAAAAGATGTGAAAACTGTCTCATGAAGCAAAAGCCAAGTTAAAGTTAACAATGGTGAGCAGTTAGGTAGATTCATCACTGTTAAAAAAATGAATTTAAGATAATTGAATGTAGGGAATGAAAGATATCTTCAGCTTTAAGTGTCATCAGGTTTAGACTACCACCTTCAGAAAAAATGTTTTGGGGTTTTTTGGGGGTTGAGAGTCCATATTACCGTTTGGATTCATTGTCACATTACTGAGACTCAGGTGTAAGAGGAAGAGTTGGACAACTCCATCCAGGAGGTCCAGCTTCTACGAGATCAACTGCCCTTCCTGACTTGTCTTTAACTCAAGTAGGCAAGGGTTCTAGTGAAGAGGACTCATCAAGTTGGGAATGAGTAGAAAATCATGTCTTTAAGAAGACTGAATTCTTTCAACAATCTTGTAAATGAATCTAGAAGTGCCTCCTTGCTCAGCCAGTACTTTGGTCTCCAATGAAGTCTCAACACAGCCATGCCTGGATTCTTTACCAACAGACACTGTGAGACAATAAATGTGTATTTTTTTAAGTTGTGCAGTTTGGGGATAATTTGTTATGCAGCAATAAATAACTTATATATGTCCAGGTTCTACATTTAGGAAGACTCTTTGTAGCTTGAATTTGTCTCTGGTGGACATTTCTGCATTAAAATTGGTAAATGCTATAAGTCAGGGCTTTTGCTCCCCTTGGAGAGCTGGTTGTCAAATATTTACTAGCACACCACTGCATACAAAATTAAGAATTTTGGAAGGTAGAGCAGGGATTCCTTAGATATGGGAATAAAGTTCAAGAATGGAATTGTGTGTCTGGGCAAGGAAAAGAATTGGCCTCATAAAGCATTTGAGCAGCAGGCAAAGGGTGCCAAGAATGAAGCTTAATAGAGAACAAAAGGCATCTTATACACTTCACATCCAAGGCCAGAAGTGGTCTCTTCAGGCAGATGTGCGTGGCTGAAGTATGAGAATACAGTGGCAGGTGCCCAGGTATTATTATGTGGAGCATGAACTGGTGAGCAATGTAATATTTCTTCTGCTTTATTTTCCAACAAGCAGACTTATCACTATTAAATTATCATTTTTAAAATAGCACTGATACTTAGCATTCTACTGAGTGCAAAATTCCAATTATTATTTTTAAAAATCCCTGAATATGATGAAAACTTGCCCCAAACAGAAATATCTAGAACATTAGAAAATTAGTTTAGATTAAAATAAAAAACAATGAATTTATTCTGTTAATGAAATTAACAAATGAGATTTGTCTAACAGCAATTAAATATGTTACATTCATTTAGGATTGTTTTTCTTTAATGTGGGATATTCTTTTTTAAATTCATATGTACTATTAATGATAATTGTGAAATAAACCTCACACCACTATCTTTGTATTAAAAATAGAGAGGCATTTTGTTTCTCTGAATTTTATTAATTACAGCTACATATATATTACTCATCATTTGTGGTAGCAAGCTGTTGCTATTGGAAAGATTGAATAATAGAGTGTTTCCACAAGTAAGGAGATACAACACAGAAAAATACAATGCTGGAGAAACTAAGTATATTGACACTCAGGGAAGCAGACAAGCAGCCAGGTAAATAGTGTCAGAGGTGTCAGCATGAAGCAGAATTTGGGATTCAGAAGCAGAAATCTCCAGTTCCTGGGGTGAGAGGAAGATGAATGGCTGGTAAAAAGAAGGAAAAACTCATGCCACAGGAACTAGAAAACTGGTCACATTATAAAGATGGGACTAAAGCTAACACAGGGGAGAAAGGTGGGAAAAATCTTCAAATTAGACTCAGGAAGATGACAGAAACTCAATTCTACAAGTGAGCTGTAAGGCTAGACCCAGGTTAACAGACGGGGTCTGGGCTGTCAATCTCATTCTAGAGTATTGGACAGAACTCCTTTGGTGTCCACCAGCTACAGAGTCAGGATTGGCTCCTGGAAGAGTGAAGTAAAGCTGACTCCGCAGTGAGCACTCAAAGTGCTTAGTGGCAAAGAAAAGCAGATGGCTGAGGACAAATTAATTTCATGGTTTAAGCCTGAATTTAACTATTTGTCTGCTATTGCTCTGAACACCTTATAAAATTTTTGCTCTCATCTCTATGGGCAAACAAAAAATGAAGAATATTGATGAAATTTAAGCAAAAAGTCACCTTTGTCCAATTTTCTTGATATTTTAAGAAATGGTATCTTCGCAATATAATGTTAAACATTATTCTATCAACATTGTTGTTGAAATACAAATTCTGTAGCAGTCCTTTTTTTGTGTGCTTTCAAGTTTATTACTGAGCATATTTGAACTAAGTACTTTGGGCTGACACCTTTTATAGATTGATTCTTGGATTAAATGGCGCCAAGGATTTAATTAACAGGTTGTCTCTTCTTTCCTCCTGATCATTGATGAAGTTGTTAAAAGAGCCTAACGGGACCTAACATCAGTCCCAGTGACACGTACAAGACCCTTCCAATCAACTCGATAAACTGCATTTGTCACTACTCTTTAATAACTTTTCAAACAGCTTTTAGTTCATGTGTTAATGTCAGCATGCAAACTAATGTTTATTTTTCAAGTATTATTTCTTGAGACACCCTGTCAAAATATGTCCCTAAAATCAAATTTACTATCTCCAAAATATTGCTTCTAAAATAATACAAACAAAAATATAAACTTTACAAAGATTTTAAGATATTATAGATATCAAAAGTTTGTAAATTGGTATTTAAAAATTTTTTTCACAAATATTATCATTTTGTAATAATACAATGAAAGATGAATTAATCTAAAAAAAGCAAACATAATGAAAATACAGCTATTCTAATTCTTGATTCAACATTCGATCTAATAGGTGACCTTTGTAGTTGAGAGAAAGAAGTTTCATATAAATTTTTTAGATACAATTTGGAAATCAGAAAATTATTTGAATAATATTTTCTAGGTAATAATTCTCAAGAAGACTTCTTAAGTGCAATATATCCTTCTTTTCTAGTTATCTAAACTTCCCAGAATCCTTTTAGGTAATATTTATGTAGGTAAAATAAGCAATATGTGCAGATATTTTTGGTGAGAATTAGAAGCTGATTTGCAATTGCATTTCTGAAGAAAAATAATGACATTGGTGGCACCCAAGAGTATGCCATTTTTAATGTTTTCTTTTGTAGGCAGAATAAGCTTGGCATTAATTGCCAATGGAAATTCACTGTTTTTAAAGAATTTATAGAGTGCCATCTATCTGTCACTACTGAGTTGACTTATGCAGCCATTTTATGAATAATGGCATTTTATTTCAAAGATACAGTTTACTAGTTTGACTGTGTAGTCAAGCATTAGTCTACATTAAGCATTATTATCTATTTTCAGGTTTTATATTCCCATGGTTTTAAAACACATTCTTGGCCATTTTCCAAACTCAACACTATTTTAAGACCAAGGTCTTTGCGAAAGTTAGAATATTTATAATGAAATGAACACTCTCTACTTTTATCAAATGACAGTATTTCCTACTAGTTATCTTAAATTATAAATACAGTTTTCTATTTTACTGACAAATAAGTAATCATATCCCAAAATAAATTTGAAGCCTATGCCTTTGAAATGATCTTTCCAAGATTTTTATGGCTGCTCATTTTTCTGTGAATAAGCAATTTACAGCAAAAAGAGATTAAAAATATTAAATAATTATACCATGTTCATTGATGAAATAAAAACTGCTACTTCCAAGTGGGAAAGGATAGGAAAAACTTTAGAAAGAGACTTGGTAACGGGGACAGGGAAAAAAGATTTTTAGATTCTTATCATCAAATACTACAAGGCTTGATGTTTGTAAAACCAAACTAGGAAATGCTTTCTACCTTGTATGAACATTCTTTCCTCTATCTCAGGATATCTTTTCATGAATTATGAGAGAGAACAATACAAATGAGGTACATGCTGATTGACCGGGATGTTCTCACTATGTTAATCTGGCCAATCACATTGAGTTTTGTCTCATCATCCATACAGTTCCTAGCAGAGAAAATTGTCAATAATCAGAGAAAATCAGGGTAGAAAATTGATGCTTTTTGTACACTTGGAGCAACATAGGTCAGGATGCCCTTCAGGAATGCGCTAACAAGATCATCCAGGAAAGGTACTGCCAATTTGGTTGTGGAGTGTCATTTGATTGTTGTTAAAGCTTTCAAAAGACTTGAAAGCTAGACAGAGAGTTTTCTCAAGATGGTTACAGGCCCAGGATTAACTTTTCGCTGTCATCCTTTTCACTGCTTTTTTTTTTTTTCTTTTCAGTATTGCCCTGTCAATAAATATGGAATAAACAATCTTACACATTTGCAATTACATAAAAGAATTGGGGATAGTTTATCCTTCTCTTTAAATCAATATTAAGCAACACTAGAATGGAATACTCTTTCACACACCTTTGTTACATTACTTTCAGACATAGCACTGGGCTGAGAGCATAGCTTCATAACAGTAAGGAAAGTAGAACTGGTTTAAATTCTTTCACAGCCTTGTGTGACATCAAGCAAGTTACTCAACCACTCAAAGTCTCAGTTTCCTTATAAGTAAATTAGAGATAACAAGATACACCTTACAGAATTTTTATAAGGGTTCAGTAGATAAGAAATACATAACGTTTGGTATCTCTAAAGTCATTTAATTCAGAACATACCTATTATTGTTGACTGTGTTGTCAATTTCCCTCTCTGAACTTTACGTTGTAAGAAGTTGGCAAAGAATTTAAAGCACACAAGGTCTCATCTCCAAGCACTAAAATCCTTAAACAATGCAAATACATAGGAATAAAGGCACATGCAAAATGTTAAAATATAGAAGATCTACACAGGAACACTTCAATTTTCAACACCAGCTTTAGACCTAGAATAGAGACATGTTCTTTGGTTTGCCCATGTAGATTTTCCTTTACCTAGGATTTATCTCTGTAATCTTAATAAGCACAGTTCCTTTTATTTGTTTTATAACACTTTATGGCTTAAATGTATAAACAAAATTATAAAGTGTATTTGAAGTGTGAGATATAGTTGAAATCCATTTGTGACATGTGTTATAAGTGTTAAGGAAGTGAGAGTCATGTGATTTGCTCAGGAGACCTAGAATTTCATCTCTGTTATAACAAAGTGTTCTTCAGTTGCTGAGAAAGTAACACATAACATGTGGCATACCTCTCACTTCAGTAATCAACAACATACAACAGTACCACTGCCTGAACAACACTGAATGCATTGGTACCATAAGGGTGTTATACTGCTGTTCCACATATTTCACTGATTAAAATACTCTTGAATCAGATTGTGTCCAATTCAACAGGTAGTCTCATACAGCACCTACTATTTACATTTCAAATGACAGCATTTGCTTAGGCAAAGTTCTTATTGAGAAAAAAAGTATGCACCACCATAGCATAGTTCCGTGAATAATATTCTCATCATGAAACATTGCTCATTTTTGCAGTGAAATATGTGAAATTTTAATCAATACTGTCACATAAATTTGTTGACCCATCTGTATAGGTCTTGTTTTTCCACTGAATTTATAAGTGCTCAAAGATATTAATATTTACTAGGATCCATTCAGAGCAAATAACAGTTTTTTTCCAAATCTAAATATAAGGAGTTAAAATTTTTAGTTATATTGTTACCCATCAGCTTCACCTTTGTGTAAAAATCGGGAGATTCTATCTGAAAAACTATACCTTCTCCTCATTTAGGTAATTGATATGAATAGGCATTTTTAAACAATCATCTGGAAGTCAAAATTTGACCAATATCAAACACAAAGAGAAGCAGCAATGACTAGAATGTAAGTAATATGGACCACTGACTATCAAGAAATATTATGAGTAAAGCTCCAAATTTGGTATATTGAAGAACACATAATTCAGAATTTGGGGATTTTTTTTCACACACTCAATTCTAATCATATTGCTTATCTAATATTTGATCTATGAATCTAGTAATTTGAAAGCAGGTATCTAACAAAACATTTTTAATAACAGAAGTAGAATCTCACAGAATGTATAACAATACATTAATGCATTCAACAAATATTTATGTGCTTCTACTATATATAAGAGGTGAGATGCAAAGATGAACAAACAGTATCTTTGGCATTAAAGAAGTTAAGAATTACTGAATTTTGTTAGTTATCTTCTTTTTGAAAAAAAAAATTAAAAATTGACACATAAAGCAAGTTAAATTTTATTATTTGTACAATTTTCCTAGGTGAACATCCTCCCAAGAATCATACAAATTAGGTGATAATGTATAATTAATCTACTGCTGTAAGTGAGAGTGGATAATGCCACAGCATTGAACCTTAGTTTCAGTCACAGAAATTCTGTTTACCATACTTCCTTTAGGCACGTATTTATACCATGTAATGATACATTTGTCATAATTTTAAGTTCATAATTCCTACAAGTGAGTTGTTCTTAATCTCTTTATCTGCTTATCCACTGTATGTATTGCTTCAGCCATCTCTCCTCATGGTTTTCTGCAGTGTCCCAGATACCCCAGTGGGTTCTAAAGAGGAGAAAAAAATGAAAAAATGAAATTTCTTTGTAGAAAGTATTCTTATTCTAAATGTAGAGGCTAAAATGTAAATAATGCATAGTAAAAGCTATAATAAAGATATGAAGGGAGTTATTAGTGAGAAAGCTGGGGTAAACATTTCCAATAGATTAGCTGGACAAAACTTCATAGGAGATGGGAAAATTGAGTGGGGTACTGAAATATGAGTAGGAGTTTGTCAGATGGAGAATGATTGGGAAGAAAGTATTCCAGAGTATGGAACATAGTGTTTGGATGTAATGGTAAAAATTGATAAAGTATTGAGGATTACAAAACCTTTCTTTAGGCAAATAATCCTAGAAGTGAATAAAAAAATTAGCCAAGGGCATGGATTGTTTCATGTCAAAGAATTTAATGTCAATGTGGCTTTCAGTTAGGGCAAATATCAAAGAGATTATTGAAATAAAAAGCTATTGTCTCTAGACATTCTTATTAATTTGGAAAAAAGACCCCATCAATCCCTACTCTAAGCATGGAAATCTATTATTCAAATTATTGAAGACTCCTAACTCCAACTTGTTTTTATGTTTTTGTTTGTTTTGTTTTGTTTTGTTTTTGTTACAGGGACGTTCTATCAGTTGCTAAGGAACTATTAATACCATGTGTTTCCAGCATAACTAACCCCTTCCTAAGGAATAGAAACAAATACCATGTAGGAATAGGGACGTAAGATCTGAAGATCTGTTCCTTAAAAAAGAGACACATACTTATTAGTACTTAAGATAATAAAATTAGTAGGCAGATACCTATATGAGACCTGTGATATACCAAGAATTATGCAAAATATAGAACCATGAGCTTTTAGAGTTAAAAAAAATAGGGGTTATGAAGTCCTACTTCTTTCACAATTAAGACATTTTTTCACAATGTCCTGACAAATGGTCATTCAACATTTTATCAAGTTTTCCCAATGCTCTCTTCTTTTAAGGAAATACATTTACCAGTCTCTATCATTTAAATGTCTTTCTTAAATGGAGATATAATCTGCCTCTCTATAATTTTGCTCACAGATCCTAGTTTTAACCTCTGAAAATGTTTAGAATGTCTACTTCCCTTTACACAAAATAGACTTTCAAATATTTGTAGATTTCAATCAGGCACTCCTCTCCCCGAGCTAAATATTCCACATTCTCAGCATTTTTATAGACATGTTTTTTGGAGCCCATTACCACCCATGCCCCCATTCCCTGCTCACTGCTGAGTTTGTTAACTCCATGAACTAAAGGCATAGACGGCTCACACTATAGCCTTGTTCCTCTTTTTAGAATGGCTCCTACTGATTCCATGTTTTTACTCAAATTGCAAGCAATTACAGTTTCTTCCAGCCTGAATTTTTATACTTAATTGTTGAATCAAACAGGGATATGTGAAATTTAAATGAAAACTTTAAATGTCATGTTTCTGCTATCCAAAAATTTAGCCATCTCACTAAGATTACTGCATCCTGAACATATACTAAATATGGCTTCTATGGCTTCATCTGATCTGTGATTAAAAACACTGCACAGGACAAGACCAAGGACACCTTCTTGGTCTTGCCCTTAGAGGTTGGTTTCTAGATTGAACATAGTTCATGAGTCAACTCTGTTCAGCCATTTATGAGTCTACCTGTGTTGAATATCATGTAGAAATATCATGAGAGATTCTGTCAAACACCACTTTCCCAAATGATTTCATACTAAACCTGATGGCTGGTCCTTCTCCACCCATGAGGTGAGTTGTATTTTTGCCTTTTTCCTTGTTTGTAACAAGTTTTTTTGTTCATTCAGTTTTTACTGAATAGAATGTAAGACATGCAAGAGGTGACCTTATTATGTAAGGTATACTGTTAGGCAGAGATACAAAATACCTTATCCATTCTTCAAAATATTTAAAATAACATCAAAGAGATTTGAGGATACTTGAAATAAGAAACATATACAAAGAAAATTACTAAAATAAAGGGTCAGATTCATGTTAGTCAAGGATACTTGTTGAACTTGTATATTATAATAAACTAAGGCATATACTTTCTTGCTACTTATTGTCTGTTCAAAGTAAGTGTTGAACAGAGTGACTTTTTTCCCCCTTAGTGTCTATACCATAGTATGACTCTAGATAACTTATATGATTTTGGCATTCAGCATTAGAATATAAGTTTTTTTAAGGGCAGGGACTAAATCTTCATCATTAAGCAGCCTCAGATTCTTCTAAGCACAGAATCTGGCACTTGGAATCTATTTTTTTCAACAAAGATGTAATAAATTAATGTTTATGAGTTTCTTGGATTGCTAACTGCAAGTTGTATCACTCCTACCACTAGCCCAGACAGCTAAATTAATAATCCTGTTGGATGGACTTCACTCACACTTTTTATCTGCAGGTTGGGAGTGTCTGTCAAAAATAATTTTGGTTTTAGCACAGTAGATATTAAACTGACAGTATTTAGCCAGCAGGCTAGTGGCTTATTAAGGCAGCTCCTCAAACCTAATGAGAAATCCATGTCATCAGCACAGAAGTAGGTGCTTGTCTTCTCATTTCTTGTGGCAGGAAGATATTCATTCAGATCATTTGAAAGCTGTATCAAATTATTTTGACATAAATTAAAAAGAAGGAGGGCTAGGACACAAGTCTCTTTCTTGGCTTTTGATTGGAATTTGATGTTGAGAGTATGTTCCTACCTGCTCTGATTCTCACAGTGGTATGGTTCAAACTTTGAAGGAACCTTCACAGCCTGAGATCTGTGCTGAGATCACATAGTTTGGCCCATAGTGATTCCCGTCTATAGAATCAAAGCCTAACTGTAGATCAATACTGCTGACAAAGGCTTACATTGTTCTCAAATATTTTCCCAGTAAGGTGAAAATTTCTCCACAAAGCACAAGGTGAAAAATTGGGTAGATATTTAGCAATGGTCAACAATGGAATAGCTTCATCTGAGACCCACATTCCTCTCATAAAGGATATTTTGTTGAGGGACCCAGTTCTATAGCATTCCAAAGGATAATCGTCCCCAGGGAGGTTCTCATTCACCCTGTCTAAATTAAGAGTTGTCTGAACATATTTGCAATTTTTAAATATGCTTTTAGCAAACACAACCCTCCTCTTAAGTCAAATTATTTGGATTTATCTTTCTAAATCCAAGAACCTAAAATAATACTTTTGTACTCACAATTAACAGATATATTTTGTCAGTTGTGATTCCTTGAGATGTAAGGGACAAAACATCCAACTAAAACCAGAATTAAAATGAAGAATGTGCTGGCTCACTTATCTGAAAAGTCCTGAGGTATGGCTAATGTCAGTCTAAGCCAGATCCAGTGGCTCAGCTGTTGCTGCCCGTTTCTTTCTCCACTCTGCGCCCAGCACCCTGTTGTGTTTGCTTCGGCTTTGTCCTCACACAATCTCGCTTACTGTTCACTGAAGTGCCGCTCTTTTCTACACTTTCCCACTTGGTCCTTTCTTTGGTCCAGAGATAAGTGGGAGAATTAATCAATTTCCAGTGACATTGAAACTATAGCTTTTTGGTTTATAGACTTTCTCAAATGAGCAACAGTTACTTAACAGTCTTCAAGACACTTTTAGATCCATGATTTTACCTGATCTTGACAACCCTCCCATGAAGTAGGTAGAGCCGTAATCATTGTCTTCATTTCACAGTCAGGGAGTTAATTTCCTGATTGAGGTCACAGTTAACAAGGGTCTAAACAGAGATTAAGTAAAGTTTCTCATCCTAGATCTTATGCACTTTTACCTCTATCATGATACACCTGAATTGTTCAGGAAGTGAGGTGACACTATCGTCCAACAAGGAGCCCAGTTTTGATTGGGGTTGATTGTACCGTTCTGGCATATGCTAGCAATGAACCTGACTTCTCATCTTATGCTGGCACATCCTGTTTCACGTTTGAAAAGGAAAGAATAAAAAGGTGCATGAAAATAAATAAAACAAAGATACATTGACAGATAGTACTTTAAAGGAAAATGAGATGAAACAGTAAAGGTAGACAAGGTGAAAACACAGAATTCAACTGAACAGACAGAATATCCTCAAAGGCCTAAGTTAAGTCTTTTGTCTGAATTTAAAATAGTTAAAAGCAATAAGTTAGTGCACTGCCAGAGCAAGACTGGGGGCTATTGTAACAATCAAAGAGTAGGGTTGTACTGAAGACTATAGGTGGAATTTCCTGATCTAATATCAGCAAACACTTGTGGCATGTGAGGATAGAAATAGGGAGGTTTTTTCAAAAATTAGAACTTAATCAGAGGTGAAAAGAAGAAACATAAATCCTCCAAATTTTACAAATTTGGATTTCCTACAGTTTGAACCAATTTAATCTAAATCTCAGAGATATGGTAACTGTAACTAACATTTTGTTTGAGTGAAAGCATTACCTGCTGTCAGAATGAAGAAACTCTTTTAGGAATGTAGGTATTAGCTAATAATGTGGGTTTCCAACCTCAACTAGAAAACAGAAATAGTTGGGACTCCTGTTAAAAATGCAAATTACGACTACGATAAATGTCTACTTTTTTCCAGAACACTGATTTGTTCGTTTCATCAAATGTGAAGGCAAATGCAATGTTTTGTCATTGTCAGGCATCCTGACCAGCTCCACAACACGTTAATGCTTCTATGAGTTGAGCTTAATGTGTTTCTGTGCTTATTTTGATCCTTACAGCAACAGAAATTAATAGTAAAACTTTGTATATGGTTCTTTTCATCTTCAAAATGCTCTAGAAATATTAACTAAGTTATGTCACTCTGCACAAAATGTAGTACAAGCCTTATTACTGGAGGGGAAGAAAATCTGTCAGAAATCTGCTCTGGGAACTGTTGTACTGCTTGCTGTGGGTTATGCAGACCCAGCACTTTGTCAGACTACCAGTGGACATTGACAGAGAACAGATAGAATTTGGCAAGAAAAAGCAAGAGGGCCCCAGAGCCAGAAGAACAGACGTTGTGGGTATAATGTGCATATGCCTTCCTTTGATATTCTGCTTTTTACCAAAGTTGGTATAAGTGTATAAGTGTATTATATGGTATTTATTATAGATTCAAGTCCAAATCACAAAAAGGACCCAGTTATTAAGAACTGTTAAGGTCTCACTATAAAATCTTGTTGACTTTTCCAGTGAGAAAAATACTTATGTATTTAAATGAAACATTTCTTTCGACTGAATATTCTTCTCCTTTTGTCTTAACCATCATGCAAACTGATCGGAAAGTTTCCGTTTTTTGGGGGCGTTGTAAAATGTTCTAGAGTATTATTATGGTCTATATCCCCAAATTACTGCAGATTCCTCTAACTCTCTATCTGGGTTTCAGCGTTGTGTTTCTATCACAAGTTTTGTCGGCTACTCAATAGCCAAGTTCATGTTCCAGTTTATGTTTAACAACCTCTCTAAACCAACTTTACAGAAAGGCGAAACTTGAATGAGGTATGATTGGTAGTATTTCCTCTGTATATGTATTGTCTCACTAATACATTGATTCATTCATTATTTATTCAGTCAGTCAAAAATTTCTATTGATGAAATAATGTATACAGAATACTTAACATGGTCACAAAGTGAGCACTCAGAAAAAATGCTTCCTATTTCAATTATATAATATGTACTGAAAAATAATATTAAGTGCCTAATATGTGCCTGTCACTATTTAAGTTGCATTATTTCTTTATCTTTTTACTCTTACATGAAGAGCCTCAGGGCTGAAAATAATTATATAAACATCTGGATACTGTCCACCTGCTTCTATATCCTGTATCCTTCTAAACTTGACCAAATTCTTTCCTTATTTTGTTCTTATTCCAAAGATTACTTAGTTTTAGGGTATGCGTTGATTCTTTCTTATCCAACATCTTATTTTTGAAATTATCATCTACAATGAGCCCTGTTGCCTAGCTAGAAGTCACTGATTTCTTCTTTCTTTCTAAAAACATCTGTTTGCCTCAGGTCTTGACCTCTACTTTTCATAGTCACAGGCTTCCTGCAAGGCTGATTCCATTTACTCATCCAAGAGTGCATTTTAACTGGTGTAAGCCAGTCAGTGCCTGGAAATCCCCAGGTGACTGTTAACCTTCTGGAGGTGAGTTTGAGCTTATATCCTTAAATGACCCAATTGTATTGAAGGGAAGGACAGTTGAGAGGGAAAATCTTATGAAACAGAAAACATGCTTCCTCAGTTGTTGCTGGCAGCCATTTTAGGACCATGAGGAAAACTCACTTTAGGATGAAAGCTACCCTGCTGATGGAAGAAGAAGTAAATTTCCTGGATACTATCTCTAAAGCACTAAATCAGCTATTCCTATCTATTTTGGGACTGTTATGGTTGAAATAATTATATTTTCTTATTAACTGAGCCAGTTTGAGTGGAGGAGTTTTCTACTTGAGCAGAAGACTTTCTAACTGCTCCATTGTGGAACACTCATAGTCTCTTCAGCCCCAGTGACATGACACCTGCCATCTGCTGAAAGATCCCTCTAACCACAACTGTGTAATAATTTGGGGATGGAATTGTAGACTCATAAGCTGATGGATCTTAATGTTTTTTCATCCAATCACCCATCTGATATTTGACTCTTTTCTATATCATCTCCATCAAATGGACATCTTTTCAAGGTGATATGTTTTACCTTTGAGAAGCAAAACTCAAAAGATTTTTTAAAAATTGAGCCAAGAAAGATAGCTCATTATGCTAAGAACTTTTAATAAACTTTCATTTAACCATAACCACCATATAAAGAAGGTTACTGTTACTGTTGCTGTTGTTTTTATACCCATTATAGAGTTAAGGAAATAAAGACTTCGAGGAGTGAAGTTGTCCACAGCTATAAGGCTTTTAATAAACATCACAGATTATACTTTAGTTTAGTTCAGATTCCCAAGCTGAATGATGTTCTTTGTAATTATTCTTTGAATATGGTATTAAACCAGTTACTAATTCATTGGCCTTTCTTCTTTCAAAGAACTTTTATCACTACAGCCTTCCTTAATTCTCATTCTACATGAGAATCTTTGTCAACTGTTTTGATAAACAGTGATGTACTCTATCACAATTTTTTCAATCACAATTCTAATAACTTGAAAGATTATTCTGATAGAATTTATAGTAAGATGATTTATCTTTGAGGCTGACAGCTGAAGGGAAAGCCAGGGACAGAATCTAATAACCTCACACTTGATCTGAATCATCATAAACATCTAGAAAGGGTGTGTGTGTATGTGTCTGTGTAGGTGTGTGTGAGAGGGAGAGTGAAAGATACTATGAGTATGTGAATGAGTGTGTGACTGTATTTGTGTGCATGTGTACAAGAAGTTTGGAGCTAGCAAGAATTGCACTTGACCCTGTCTTTTCCAAATTTTAATACTTCAAAAGTATATCAAGAAATGTCCAGGTTTTGCTCCCCTTTTACTGTCTCCACATGGAAATTAACACACTAGTAAACCTGAAGCTCCATGTATAGGCCAAGAAGGATTCAGAATTAATCTCCCTTATACCCTAAATTAGCTGAGAAGTGTCAGACTGTTTCCACAAATTGGCTGAAATTTCCACAAATTATTTTTGAAAACAATGAGCATTCCAACTTTTCCATCACCTTTCAGGGTTCATTTTCAATTCCCAGACAGCTTGCTGAGTCAGCCTGCTGGGTCCCAGTCCTATTGTCTGCTCAATACCCTGAAAGAATTGCCCCCACTTTGCATTCCCTGGAGCTCTATTTCGACTCTGTCTCTCAGTGTCAGTTGTAAAATTCAGCTCCTCTTGCCTGCAAGTTACCTTGTTTTCTCACATTTTTTGTCAGGTCCCACACTTTATTCCATATAAGTTAATTCTTGCCATACCTCCAGCTTACCTTGCAATCAAAGTGGGTAGGTGATTAATGGCAATCCACAGCAAATTAGGGTGGGGATCTTGGGGTTAGCTTTAGATACTGGAATACCAACAGAAAATAAGATAGTCACCCAGGTATATTTACTGGCCTAACAGAGAGGATTTAGGGAAAGGCTACAGCTTTGGGAAAAGTATGGAGACAGGGCTTATTCAAAGCATCTGGACTTCCAGATCTTAGATAGTTCAGTGTCAGTTATGCTACATCTTACCCAACAGTAGGGTGGAAAATTCTGACATATTCTTCCCTGGTCAGTCTTGACTAAATAATTTTGTAGGGACAGCTGGACTGATCTTAAAAAGGCAGTCTCATTTTACCAAACTTTAATTTCATTTTTATTATCCAAAGGTAAAAAGAAAATCCTTGTTAAAGAGACTGAAGAAAAAAGGACCTTCTAATATCTATATATTATCTTTTAGCAATGCATTATGATTCACAAGCAGGGGACCTACCTCATCCTGTCTGAATATCATCATCATTATGATGTTCATCAGCCTGAAGGGACATTTCTTGATTATTAGAACATCCCGCATATTGTGCATAACACTGTATGTACATTGTTTTCTTGGTTGTCTACCAACTCTGGGAAGCAGAAAGTGAAGTTTAGGGAACTTGAGTAAATTGTCCAAGGTTAAGTAGGTAAAAAGTGGACGATAGGGGCTTCCCTGGTGGCGCAGTGGTTGAGAATCTGCCTGCCAATGCAGGGGACACGGGTTCGAGCCCTGGTCTGGGAAGATCCCACATGCCGCGGAGCAACTAGGCCCGTGAGCCACAATTAATGAGCCTGCGCGTCTGAAGCCTGTGCTCTGCAACAAGAGAGGCCTCTATAATGAGAGGCCTACGCACCGTGATGAAGAGTGGCCCCCACTTGCCACAACTAGAGAAAGCCCTCGCACAGAAACGAAGACCCAACACAGCCATAAATAAATAAATAAATAAATAAATAAATAAATAAATAAATAAACCCAAAGTTAAAAAAAAAAAAAAAAGTGGCCGATAGTAGTCAACACAAGCCTTTTGGATATAAAGCCTGTGTTGCTCATCACTGTCTTTCTAAAGTGATTAGAAATCACTCCCTGACATACTCTGTCCTTTTTGTTTTTTTCTCTAGGTTGACTGTCTGCCATTTGGACCTCCAGGTGCTGTTTTTGGTTGGATTGATATAGATCATTGTGAATTCTTCTCAGCTACAGGTTATGTGCACCCATCTGGCCTCCTGTCCCTTGGACAGATTTCGGATTGATCTTCTGGACTCAAACCCATACTGGTCTAAACCCAAAGTCAAGGCTGCCTACCTTTGTCCTTTGGTTTTGACCCCTAACCTACCTGGGGCCTTGGCACATCTTCCCTCTCCTTAGCCTGACCTATCTGCTATTGCCTGAGCATTAATTCTGACAGCCCACACCCTAATGGCTACCCAGTTTCCATTGACAATTGCTATAAATTCTCAGTATTGCTTAATAAATAAGAGTGAGCTACCAGTGTTATATATTAAAATGTCAAAGTTAAGTTGAATCTACGTCTAACAATATTTTTCGTCAACAGTGCTGTATTGTTACTTACATGTTTATGAGACAGTACATGAGAAGGAAACTGATGCCAAGTAATTACAATGAAATGTTTTTATGCAAACTATTACATACAGAATGGATAAACAACAAGGTCCTACTGTATAGCACAGGGAACTATATTCAGTATCCTGAGATAAACCATAATGGAAAAGAATGTAAAAAAGGATGTATGTATATATGTATAACTGAGTCACTTTGCTGTACAGCAGAAATCAACACAACATTGTAATCAACTACAGTTCAATAAAAAAATGAAATGTTTTAATCTCTGATTTCCGTCCTTCAAAATTTCATGTTTGAAGTTTATAGTCATCTGCTCCATGAAAAGGATAGTAAGTGTTATGCCTCTGGCCTACTGATCCTGACTAGCCTTCACTCCTAAAGACTGGAAACCCCAAAGCTGAACAACAAAATGTTATAGCTCATGATTTGCCCATAAGCTTAGACAGAGCCCTGTTAGGACCCAGTCTCATACCTTAAACTTATTTTTTTTATTTTTTATTTTTTTAAACAAAACTGGCCAGAGGGGAGGATTCCTTTTTATTTTTATTTATTTATTTATTTATTTTTGTTTGTGTTGGTTCTTCGTTTCTGTGCGAGGGCCTTCTCCAGTTGCGGCGAGCAGGGGCCACTCTTCATCGCGGTGCGCGGGCCTCTCACTGTCGCGGCCTCTCCCGTTGCGGAGCACAGGCTCCAGATGCGCAGGCTCAGTAGTTGTGGCTCACGGGCCTAGCTGCTCCGCGGCATCTGGGATCTTCCTGGACCGGGGCACGAACCCGTGTGCCCTGCATTGGCAGGAGGATTCTTAACCACTGCGCCACCAGGGAAGCCCAAACTTATATTTTTTATCTAGCTGTTTATTCTGGATGAAAAATAGTGTGTAGGGCTCAGATTGCTCTTTTTATACCCCAGGGCATCCACTTTTCAGCTGTGAGACTCTGAATAAATTACTACTGACCCTTGAACAATGTGGAGGATAGGGGTACTGACCCTCCATGCAGTTGGAAGTCCAAGTATAACTTATACTTGGCCCTCCATATCTGCACATATCTGTGGTTTCCACCAATCACAAATTGTGTAGTACTGTGGTACTTACTATTGAAGAAAGTCCCTATATAAGTGGGCTTGTGCAGTTCAAACCCCTGAGTTCAAGGGTCAACTGTACTCATCTTCTCTGTGCTTCACTTTTCTCATCTGTAGAGTGGACTAAAAGTAGTACCTATACCATGGTAAAAACTAACTGTCTAAATTTCTTAAGAAATTGTCATGCAAACAGAGGTATTATTATTTTATTAATGTGTTATTATTTATAAATGATTATTATCAACATTTGTTATTTATTATTATTAATATTTTTCATTAATGTCATGTTTGAACTTCCAAACCCATATATCTTACTGCCCACTCAAAATCTTCAGTCACTGAAAAATCACCTCTGATCTGGGTACATTCTCTTTTCTGTCCACCTTCTACCTTCCCCCCAATATTTCCTCTTTAAGTAGAGAAGTCCATGATTCATTCAACAGCTCATGTCAAAAATCTGATTTTCAATCTTGCTAGTTCCCTCTACCTCAATACAAACCCTCCAATCCGATAATTCATCAAGTACTATCCATTTTACTATGTGAATAGGTTTCAAACCCATCCACTTCTCTCATTTCTACTGCTGTCTTCCTACTCTACTAATCCAAGTGTGCTCCATGGGCTAGTGCCAGCCCACAAACTTTCTTATTCTTGGGGAGATAAACGTTGAAATGTAGATTAACCATTTAGGAATTTTTAATGGAATTTTACATTGCAAGGCATTCAAGCATGTGATCATTTTCCTAGTCTTTCACGTTTTACTGTATTTAAGATCATTTAAACTACAGCAGTGCCCCCTAATGTGTCCTTTCTTCACCATTTACCCCACTTTGACCCAGGTCTCACTAAAGGTGAAGGTTTTTTCAAATGCCAATAGTTCTATTACAATCCATGGCCTCTTAGATCCCCTCAATAACCTCTCATTGACATTAGCAAGAAATTAAAACTCCTTATCAAGAATCACCTGCCTCTTGGCTACTTATCCAGATTCCTCTTACACCCCCATCCTTTCCCACCTAACATCAGCCACTCTGACCCTCTCTTCTGGGGTCTTCAAACATGCTGTTGCCTTTGCCTTGTGCCCTGTGTATCTTTCAGTTTTTCCTAAAGCAGGACTTTCTCAAGGGGCATTCCCTGAACCCCAGAACAGGCAGAGTCTTATATGGTCTTATATTACCCTAGAGTTTCCTTTTGTGGCTCTTGTCACAACTTTAAATAATTATTTGTGTAATTTTGTCTTCAAAAACTAATGCTCCCTCTCTTGGCCCCTGTCATTGAATGTATATCCTTGAGGACAGGTGGTGTAGTGCAGTGTAAAAGTTAAGAGCAGAGGCTCTGAAGCTCTGGGTGGGGTTCCCGTGTTTGACTTTAGGCTTTATCTTGTGTGTCCTTCTGTGTTTCACTTTCTCCATCTTAAAATCACGATGACTGGACTTTCCTTAAAAGATTTTTACGAGGAGTAAATTAATACATTTTATTAGTTAATGGTTCTTCAGAGAAACAGAACCAAGATAGTTATTATAAGGAATCACCTCACATAACTATGCAAGCTGAAAAGTCTCAAGATCCGCAGTCAACAAGTCGGACACACAGAAGAGCCAACAGTATAGTTTCATTTGTATTCAAAGGCCTGAGAACAAGGGATGCTGAGGGTGTAAGTTCCAGTTTAAGGGCAGAAGACTGATGTCCCAGCTCCAGCAAACAGGCAGGAGAGGTTCCCTCTTACTCAGCATTGTTGCTCTTTTCAGGTCTTCAGTTTATTGGATGAGGGCCACCCACTTTAGAGAGGGCAATCTGCTTTACTAAGTCTTCTGATTCATATGTTAATCTTATCCAGAAACACACAGAATACTGTTTGACCAAATGTCTGGGCACCTTGTGGCCCAGTCATTAATATTTATGAAACTCTTTGTACAGTGCTTGGCACATGATGAAAGATAGGAAGTATTGGTAAGTAATGGCTCTGTCAGCTTTACGTAACAGTATGCAGTTAGCAAGTGCTGAAAGAATGAATCAGAAACAAAGGGAGTAAGCAATATGTGTTTTTAAGCTACTTCATAAAAGAGAAGATATTCTTCTTTTGGAAAAGCCTCAGTGAATTATTTTGTGTGTGTCTCATTCAAATGTCAGTATGTCTAACTGACCAACCTGGCTTTGCTCTCATCATTAATTTGAGCCTGACACTTAGTCTCCATTGAACCCATTTTTTCTTCTTTTTTTTCCATCTTATGTAGCTTTCAGACATGTCTCCTTCTCAGCTCAAGCCAGCATCTTCCTCTGTTGGACCACTTTGGTCTGATTCTAGGCGGTCTCCTGTCTCAAGTGGTGTCTTTTTTCATTCCTCCCCACAGCTGCTTGAGTACTTTTCTAAAACAAATGTACAACCATGTCACTTCTTTGCTAAAATATGTACAGTCATTCCCCACTGCTCACCAGATGAAGGCCTGATACCTTGACATGAGATAGAAAGCGTCAAAATTTGGGACCCAACCTTGGCTTTCTAACTTGATTTTCAATCTCTCTTATATATACCATGTCCAGATCCATCAAGCCCATCTTGCATCCTCTCACTGAAATCTTCCTTCCCTCCTTGTTTACTAAATAAAGCAATACCTAACCTTTAACATTTTGCTCAATTATCACTCTTTTCCACTCTCCCAGGAAATGACTTGCTTCTTTGTATAGCTCATACCTCTTAATACATTTGACAAGCACCTTTTGTTATCTGCACATTGTACTTTAACATTAAGATCTTAATTACAAATACATCCTCTTATTTTTACATGCCAGTCAGTTTGGATCTTATCAAGGATAAGGGTTGCATTTGGTATGCATTTGACTACCCTTTCTCCCATAATCTTGTGCCTGGAACAATAGTTGGCACATAATAAGCATTAGTAAAATATGTGTTGACCACTTGTATCCTGGGCTCCTCCATGTACTCTCCTATCCCCCCACTGACCACCCTGTCATCTTCCTCCATTTACTTCATTACTTGCATTACTTTATCAATCTGGTATTGTTTCTGAGGGATTTCCAGAGGGCTCCTTCAAACATCAGAACTTGCATTCACCAACCACTTTCCAAATTCTCCCCTAACCAGTTGTTGGGAGTGAGGGAGATAAGGATGTGGTAAGAAAGTTTTGCCCCATTGTAGAGAAGCAATCCTTGATATCACACCTGCTTTGCCCTCCAGGGCGTTATAAGCAATGAGAAGCACATCAATACTTTGTGAATTATCCTTCTGTGAACTTTAGCACAGACAAAACATCTCTCAGTAAACACGTGTAGATACAATTTATTTCTTCTTCCCACTGATTAGTTTATTTTTCAAAACATATAAATAAAAACTGTGATCACAGTGGGAAATTGTGAAGATAATCATTTTTCCCCTCAAAAATTCTGCTCAAGAAAAAAACAATAATAAAAACTAATGTGCATTGTGCACTTGATATATGTCAGGCACTGCATCCTGATGGATTTATATACACCATCTCAATTAATAAACACACTAAGCCTAGGAGGTGGGCAGTTTTAGGATTGTCATTTCACAGATGAAGATCTATTGCTTACTGAGGTTAAGAGAAATATGCCAGACTCACAAACATAGAAAACAAATTTCTGGATACTAAAGAGGAAAGGGAGTATGAGAGGGATAAACTAGGAGTTTGGGATTAGCAGATATACACATTGCTGTATATAAAACATATAAACAACAAAGACCTACTGTATAGTGCAGGGAAATATATTCAATATCTTGTAATAAATGATAATGGAAAAGAGTATGAAAAAGCATATCTATGTATAACTGAATCACTTTGCTGTACACCTGAAACTAACACAACATTGTAAATCAACTATACTTCAATTTAAAAAAAAAGAGAAACATGCAACAGTAGTAGAGGAAGAGAAGAGGATATGTTATCTTGAGATTTGATTTGTTTGGAAACTGAATTTTGACAGTATGGTTGTTCTGCTGTCTTTCAGGCATTATTTAAAGAAAATAATACAACTGCAAGAAAAAACTTGCAAATGCAATGTCCTAGCTTAGGAACAGACTAGCTTGATTAGAGTTGCTGATGATGGGTTAAAGGAGCAGAAGATATGTGTCACAATTTGTTTGCTCACTAAATTAGCCATTCAGGTCTTTGTATAAAATGTCTCCCTCAGGATTACACATCTGTCATGTGAAGGTGCTAAGACAAGAAAAATAATACCATCTACTAGGATAGGAAAAAGTTAATTTCACTGTGCCTCTCTTCTTTGTAGTGCAAGTTCCTTGGTTTAAGAGCTGAGGCACTTCAAAAGCATTGTGAATTTGAAGAAGTAATACATCAGCTAAAATCTAGAGGCTTAAGGCTTGCACTCCTTCACCCCATCAGGCTTTTTGTGATATGTAACAGAAAATGTCTTTTCATTAGTGGAGTTGATAAAGTTAAAACTCTTCTTGATTAATATTCTCCTGCAAAAATCAGTTACTGCCATGGATTTACACTGCAGATTTGCCACAGCAGTTCTCATTTCTTCAGTGCTAAAGATTCAGCTGATACAGATTTTATTTAATAAGGATAATTGCTGTTGAAGGGCTGAGTCAGTTAATATTCCTGAGGTATCTCTGATTGCAGATCTAAAAAAAGTTAGAATCTCTGCTACTTGACTATGACCGTCAGTGATATTATGGGAATTTTTACAAGTCTCATTTAGGGAGATGGTGTGGGGAACAGGCTGTTGCATTGTTGAAGGCAATGCAGTGTGTAGCAAAGGTACATGCCAGATAACTGTATTAAATCCCAAAAAAGAACATGAAAGTTTCTGCTATTCCACTTACCTGTTTGAATTGGCACTTTGTAATAATATATCAGTGAATGTATTTAATTTCATGCATAAATTAAGTTTATTTAATTTTACATTCTCATTTAAGGTATTTTTTGGAAGTAACTTTCTTATCTCTATAAGGTAAATTAATCCTATCAAGTCTTCATTTGTTGCAACGGGACAACTAATTCACAGGTGTTCCACGTGATTAGACTCATTTCCCATGGTTGATCACTGGCTTTTCTCTTCATCATCCTGTCCCATCTCTAGTCTTCTCTCTCACTCTCTAATTGTGTTCATTTCTTTCCATAGCTTCTTCTGAAGAAAAGTGTATTTTTCCCAAAGGCAGATTTATAAAAGGAAAAATGATTAATTCTTCAAAGGAAGGTTTACTTTTAAGATGAGTTATTTATAATATTTTTGAAGGCTATCTAAACTTGTGGTCAATTATCTTAAACCCTTGGGTATATAACAGAGCAGAAAAATGGGTGCATTAGTCAGGAAAGCATGACTTTTTCCTGGCAAATACAATCCAAATTAGGTTTGTTCTTATTTTATAGAATTCAATATTCTTATTGTATTTTCCAAGGAGGGTCAAATACATTCTTTTCAGGAGGAGAGTCTTGCATTCATCTCCCAGTTTTATCTTTTAATAAGAATTGAGATCCATTAAAGAAAGAGGCTTTTCTGTGGCACTCAGTATTTGAGGGCAATTTCTTGAAGAGACGTTTTCTGTATTATTTCAAAAGCTAACATCACTCCTGTGTTTGTAGAGCCTGCCTCCTCCTTCCTATCAGGACACCCAAGTTGTAAGTTTGTAATAGGCATATTTTCTTTTCCCACTAAACTTCTTGAAACATTTTTCCTCAAAAGCAGAGAATTTACATGAACTACCTACAGTAATACTACCAAGCCAAGAAGCTCCTCAGTGCTGATGATCAATCGTTTTTGAGTCAACCTCTTCTGAGCCCCTTGAAAGACTGATTAAAGCAATGGACTCTGTCCTGAGTGCAAGAATGTAGGATATTTACATTAAAAATTTTTTTAAAAATAATTTTATTTTATTTGGCTGTGCCATGTGGTATGTGGGATCTTAGTTCCCCTACCAGGGATTCAACCCGTGTCCCCTGCACTGGAAGCTCAGAGTCTTAACCACCAGACTGCTAGAGAGGTCCCTACATTTTTTGAATACTGTTTCAGGAAGTTCATCTTCAGGAAGGTTATCTTTGAATTCCAATTAAGAATTGCCATTTTAGGACTTTGTGCAGTCTAGTGTCCTAGGATCTCTAATTTGGGATATTATTGAGAAGGAATGAGAAAGAATTAAAAGGGCATTATTATTTGTCAAATGATGTCATGTCAAATGACAATAGCTACCATTTCCTGAACCATTATTAATGTCAGCTACCACTGCCTGGAATTTATGTGCCAGACACACCTGCTCTATGCATGTTATTATTATTATTTTTAATCCACTCAACAATTCCTGCAAGTTGCCAACATTACTCACATTTAAAAATTGTGAAAATGGAGTTTCAAAGACAATAAGATGCTTGTTTACAGACATGCAGTGAGAATATCTTCAGTTGCATGAAAGACAACACCTAACAAAAGTGTGCAGCGTAGTAGAGGACTGTTGTTCTCTCATGGCTAGAAGTCTGCACATAGGTAGATGCTGGCTTTGAGCAAGAGCTTCAGAGCACTGGGGCTCTGGATCAGCATGCCAGGTATGCTTTTGACTTTCTTCTCATGCTTAAAACATGGCAGCCTCAGCTCTAAGCAAAGCAGTGACCAAGACAGAAAAAAGGGGGGCTTTCCTGAGGGAAGACATTCATTTCCAGCATTTTTTCATCATATTTTCCTTACATCTCATTGATTAGAACTGGGTCACATTTTCCTCCCTAAACTAGGAGAGATATTGAAAAAGTTAATCTTGTCTTATGTATCTTCAGTGGTTCTAAACCAAGGGCAATTCTATCCTTCAGGGAACATTTGGCAATGTCTGGAGACATTTTTGCTTGTCACAACTTTGGGGTGAAGGTGATATTGTAAGTATCGGATAAGATTTCACAATATTATGTGTTACAGTTTTGTATTTTCTTTTTCAGTGTTTCATTTTTAGTTAGTACTGAATATCTGCTTGAAAATTTCTTTGGAATCTTGTAGAAAACATGAAGCCTCAGGTAAGATTTGCGGTTTGCTTCCTAAGCACAATTCTCCTACGATATTGAAAAGATTTTGTTATAACGTACATACATGAGGCTCACTATATTTAGGTTAAATTTAATTAATTTATATTAAATAAGAGAAAATGCAGAATATGTATTTTTTTACCATTCACAAAGCTCAAAAAATAGGATACAGGTTTTATTTGATTAATCTTTAGCCTTATCTTAAGTATATTATTTGTAAAACTATTTCTATGGATTCAGGGAGTAGTCTCCCTGAGACAGCTGCAGTAACCCTGACTAAAATGTAAATAGAAACAATGAAGGCTCAGGAGCACAGAGTATTTTTAGGGCAATGAAACTACTCTATGGGTACTATAATGGTAGATACATGTCATATTAAATCTGTCCAAACCCATAGAATGTACAACATCAAGAGTAAATTCTAGGTACTTCCCTAGTGGTCCAGTGGTTAAGAATCTGCCCTCCAGTGCAGAAGATGTGAGTTTGATCCCTGGTCAGGGAACTAAGATCCCACATGCCGCAGGGCAACTATGCCCATGCACAGCAACTACTGAGCCTGCGCGCTCTGGAACCCGCATGCCACAACGAGAGAGAAGCCCACGCACCACAACGAAAGATCCCACATGCCGCAGCTAGGACCAAATGCAGCCTAATTAATTAATTAATTAAAAAAATATATATATATGTATATATAGTAAAAGAGTTAATTCTAATGTAACCTATGAACTTCCAGTGATAAACATATAACAGTGTAAGTTCATCAGTTGTTACAAATGTACTACTGGGGAGGGGGTGTTGATAACAAGGAACACTATGCATGTGTGGAGGCAGAGGGTGCATGGGAAATCTGTGCTTCTGCTGCTCAGTTTTGCTGTGAACCTAAAACTGCTCTAAAAATGAAAGTCTTTTAAAAAATGAAGGATCAATAATAGGTCAGCTAATAGAATATATAAATGGGGATGGGTGCGTAGAGACTTATTCCATGATATTTAATTATGAGTTTCAGAAAGGATGGCTCATTGTCTTAAGGTCTTACTGAGAATCAGCTACAGATAATGAAAACTAGTACAGTTTCAGGAGACCAGTGTCCTACTGATCTCATCATGTCATTAGAAAGGAACAATTGCTGGTCACAAAAAAAGTGTTTTTTTTTAACTTTACATAGTTTGTTATTCAGATATTCCTGATTCCCTTGGATTGTGTCAATTACTCTAAATTTTTCATTAATAACATTAAACGTCACACTTTTAATTTTAATTTTTCAATTTCTCTGCCAACATTAGTTAACCCACATTGCTTTTGGCCACAGGGAAATGAGGCTGTAAGTGGGGAAAGCTTCAATGTGTGAGTTTCTGAGGTTGTGGGTATATGTGTCTGTTATACTAGTATATAAATGGATGATTTAATTGATCTTATTGATGGTGATTTACTTATATGGCATTTTAATTTAGGGATTTAAAAAGACTAGTCTCTCTTCCTTTTGGGCAATCATAAAAATCAAGCAAAGGAATGATAGGGAAAAAAATTCTAAAACTAAAAGGCAATGCTGGAAAACAAATCGAAATCTTCTGACAGTAGCAGCCTTTCATGCCAAAGTCTTGCTTCCTCTGGTAAATCATGTCTTCCTGTGTTTTTCTTTGTGTCAAAGTGTGTCATAATAATGGAATATTTTCTAAGCACCCCTTTGCAGCAGGTGCATCTGTTAGGATTCATTTACTGTTTGCATCAATCAGAGGAGGTAGGCACAATTATTCACCCCATAATACAGATGCAGTCACAGAAGCAGGAAAAGGGACTTGCACATGTTTATTTAGCTGGCAATTAACTGGGGCAGGCAGAATTCAAAAGAGGACAAGGTCTTCGGTTAGACCTTTTCTTAATCCTTAAGTTGTGAAAATGAAATGTTTGCAAAGATATCTTGGACTTTCTCCTCTTTCTCATCCCCTTGCAGCTGGTCAATCAACAAATCCTGTTACTTTGACATTTGAAAGTTTCACATTTCCTTCCTTTAATTCCTTGCTAGGGTTTCAATACGTCTTCTTCTTTCCATCTTCTACTTTCTCAGATGCATCATCTCACTGATTTAGATCCTCAAATAAAGCTCGCATCATGTCACAACTACCCACAATGCTCAGTAGCTCTCAATGGCTTTCAATAGCTCTCCTCCAACCTCCAAATCCTAACCCGGACTCGCCCTGTCCCCAGTGATCTGTCCCAAATGAACTTTCCAGTTTTATGGTCCATGATTCTTTCTCAGATTCCTGAGATATATTACTCCTATTTCTTGAAGATGCCCTTTTCTTTCTGACCCTGCGTCTGGTTATGGTGTTTCTTTACCACCATCTATCTTTGTCTTTCCAAAGAAAAGTGCTTGAAATACAAAAGGTACTCAACAAATATTTCCCTGTTCAATAAACAAAAATTGAGCTAAAATGTCCTGTCCTTCACAGAGTGTCTCCTGAAACTGTCTCCCTGACCTCACTTACATTTTTTGTCCCCTTTGTTAATTCCTGTGGATATAATGCCACTCACCATTTTCAAAATGTTGGTATTTCCTTCAGAAGGCAAAAGAGGAATAAAATAAGATTTGCTAGTAATCACTAGAGTATCCTCAAATTATAATTTATTATTTTAAGGAGTTGTGGTATAAAGATAAAGATACTGGAATCATTCTCAGATATCTTAACTTTGAGTCCTGGTTCTGTCAAATAAGTCTGAGAGTTTCCCAAGCTTCAATTTTTATAATCAATAAAATATATCCAATAATATTTTTGTCACGAGGCTATGGTGACAACTAAAGAGATATTAAATAAAACATTTTATAAGGTGAAAAGTGCTGCATGCTTTCAAAGCAATGTTGGTATTCTCAAATTTAAAATTTTCCTACCATTCTTAAAGGCCTACTCTAGGCCAGGTACTTCACATGCTTAATCTCATCTTGTCCTCCCCATAGCTTCATATTATTCTTCCTATTTTACAAATATGTACTGTAAAATCAAGTTACAAACTCAAAAATCATAAGGCCAGGAGGTTAAAGCACTTACATTAAAATCAGTCTCCTTATTTTAAATCCTGCATTCTTTCTGCCACCTATAGGAATGCCTTCACCTGGCAAACATTCACAGCATGGAATATAGAGGTTTAGAGCATGATCTCTTGAGCCAACAGTGCCTGGCATCAAAGCCAAGATTTACCATTTATGAGCTGGGTGACCTTATCCATGCTCTTGATCTCTCTGTGCATTAGTTTTCTCATTTATGAAATAGGTATAATAGTAGTAATTTCTCTATAAGGTTGAATGAGTCTTAGCCTTTATGTGTCTTAGGTCTGAGTTTTGAGAAACAGAGCTGCAGGCAGAGCTTAGTGTGCAAATGATTTGTAGAGAGAGAGAGAGATCTCAAAGTAAGGACAGAGAGGGAGGAGGAAGGGGCAGGGGGAGAAAACTAAGCAAAGACAGGTTCTCAGCAGGAGACTAATGTCAGCCTTATCCCACTGGGAACCATGAACCACAAATGACATCACAGAGTTGGCCCTACCTTGGGTGAAGGTGGCCTTTCTGTGTCAGTCATTGGCTGGAGCTCAGTCCAGGGAGGGCACCGTGCATAAACTCCTAGGCTCATTGGCTTCCTTTCTAAGGAGGGCATTTTTCTGGAAAATAGTGAGCTTTGAGCAATTTGCAGCCAACGCATATGGCAGCTGGGTATTGGGAGCACTGTGTCACTGATGCAGTTCTGGGCGGCACACCAAAAGAATCCACTGCAACATACAAAGTGCTTACAAACATATCTGGCTCATTGTAAGCTGCCAATAAAAGTTAGCTTTCATTACATTATTTTGCTCGTAAGTCTTCTCACACTGTTTCATATGTTTAAGTTTGGCTTTCTAACTAGAATGTAAATTCCTTAAGGTCAGGGACCAATTCTAATTCTACCTACAGTGCAGCTATAAATCAATGCTTTATGATGGCCGCCTAGCAGCTCTGATTTATGTTTGGCTCTGAGGGTATGACCTCAGCCTACTTTCTTTTTTCCTACTCAAATGCATGCTTTTTATTAAAAAATGAAATAATAAATTAGAAATTTATTATTAAACTTGATCTTGGGGGGGAAATCTCCCCTTTCAGAGGTATGTATGGAAGAATATAATTGTATTTTTATCTGTACCAGATACATTTTTGGCTAACTTTGTGCTCAATACAATTCTTCAAAATTTGTTATTTTATTTGTGAACTGAGTTTTTTAATATTTAAAGTGGAATGATTAGATAAGGCAGACATACTCTTATTTTTGCCAATGCAGACTTGTTCTGGAATAATTACTTTTTAATATCTAAAGCAATTCTATTGATCAGAATATTGATCCTGTTCTCATTTTTGATCATTGTGCCATTGATTTAACATTATCACTGCCTTACCAAGTAGAGTAGACTATGAGGTGTCTTGCGTATTCATCTTTGTTGAAAGACAAATGCATGAGACAGGCTTTAAAAGCTTTTTAAAATGCAAGATGCTGGAACTGCATTTTCGATCTGCATTCTCTCCTGCTGTTATATGGAATTTATTGAAAATGTGCCTCTTAGAGGTCAGATCATTTCTTTCTTCAAGTGGAAAAAAAAGATATAAGTAATATATTAAAAGACCTCTAGGATAATATCAAGAAATTAGAAAAACCTCATTCTATATTCAGTTACCCCTCCTCTTGAACATTATGACTCATCAAAAATAAGAATCGCAATTCATCTGTTTCTAGATAACTTCAGACTTTTGCATTTTTAGGTTTTATTAGAACCAGGCATATAGGACATCTTTTTCCCCCCCTTTTTTTTCCTCTGTATTTTTCCCTTTCGTCAGTCTCCTCCTATTAAATAATTTAGAAAGCCACAGACTGAATTAAAAAGGAAACTCTTACCATCTTATCTAATTTGAAATCTATTAATTGATTAAAATGCTTCTCAATTCATCAGTTTTCCTGAATACTTTAGTATATTATTCTTTATTAGGAAAACATTCTCCACATGGACAATATTTAAAATGTATCATTTGCATGGTGCTTTTCAATAAGTGTAACATACAAAGAGTTGGTGTCTAAAAAATATTTTTTGATATTGAAAAAAATGATAAAGTTTTTTAAAATAATAATGTAGCTAGTCTAACTTATGTATTATTCTAGTTTTCTAATCTACAGATGTGCTACAATAGATTCTCTTTATGACTAAGAAAATATATACATATGTATTAATTTATTCAGGGATGAATGCTGTTCATTATTTGCCCTTCTAATCTGGAGAGAAGTTCTTAATCATTTCTGGTCACAGTTGGAAGAAAATATTTCCACCTTTTTTGATTGCCTGTCTTACAGTTTGAAGTACTTTAGTAAGTCTTTAAACATGAACCATTTGCTTTCACCTAGGCAGAGAGAGTCCCCTTTCATTTACTCTAATTAATTGTTAATAGATTTTTCTCTCTTAGTTATTAAAAAGCTTAATGATTCAAGAGCCATTTGGGAAAGGATCCTATTTTTAAGTATTATAGTTGAGCCAAGCATGAAAAGGTCTGAAGCTCAAATAGGAGTAGAAGGGGGTGGTGGGATTCAATGGCAGTTTTGAATCTGGGGGGATTTATAAAGCAGTGCTTGAGGGAGATCCACCTGGTTGATGGGGACAAAACTGTAGGCAGAGAGAAAAGTATAGAATAGACTAATGCAGGTTACCAGGATGTGAAAATGGAGCTCTTACTGTTTGACTTTTGTCATGAAGTCCTAAGACTGAGAAAAAGGATGTCAAGTGCCTGTATGACTTGCTTATAGCACTTATCAAGGAACTCTCCCCAGACTGCCTTGTGAGGCTCATCCCCTCTCCCAGGGATGGATAAAGCAGGTCTAGGGCCTCGTAGGACGGCAACGGAGGTTAGGATTCCTTTGGAGGCATTGTTAAAACGCAGAGCACTTCCTCTTTCATCTGAGATGCTTCTGTTCCCCTTAAACCCAACATGAAGAGCTTCAAGGGGGCATTTTGAAGAGCTTGATATTTATCTTCTGGGGTTTGAGGAATCCAAGGGAATGTTTTTATACATATCTGAGAAATCTTAAGATGAGAGATTGTGGCTATCAGTGTAAGATGGCATAGTTTTGAGAGTGAGGGTGGAGAGGGGAGGGGGGAAATAGCGAGAGAGAGAGAAAGATAGAGACAGAGAGAGACAGAGACAGAGAGACAGAGACTGAGTCAGGTATGCTTTGGAAGTGAGCCCAAAGTAGTGGTGTAGGGAAGGGTTGCAGGTGTTTTCCTTGAAGTCAGGTGGACCTCTGGGAGGGTGTTGGCCTGAGGCCTTGAGAGTGCCTGAGGTACAGGTGAGAAGGAGGTAGTAACCAATCAGAGCAGTGGTGCCGCCTGAGGCCCAACGACTGAAAGAGAACATTAGGCTGGGCTTCCCCTGGGAACCACTTATATCAAAGTTACTGCAGAAGAGCTGAAAGACCCAGAGAGAAAGTATCAGTTTTGGATGTCCTCTTATAAGCCAGAGGATCCAAACATAGATCACCAAATTTCCAGCCCCTAACTCTTTCTTCCCTTGGGCCTAACCCTGGAAGGGGCAACAATAGTAACTTCCGGGTCGAGGCAATAGCTGGCCGACTACAGAACAATGAAGTCCACCAAACCTCACCCCCACCTGGTATAGGTTTACAGATTTGAAGTGCTATCAATCTGGTTGTGGGAGAAGCTCCAGATTAGATAAGAGCTTAGAATTTTGATTATTACATTGAACTGGAGTTATTAGTACCAGAATGAAGTGTTCTTGTGAGTCAAGGTACCTGAAAAGCTAGTCAATCTGACTGAAATGTATCAAAGGACAAGGACAGAATTACTCTACAGAGTGAGTTTGAAGAGACAGTGAGACAAAAGAATCAAGTGACTTTGTGAGCTTGCCTGGAGTTCAGTTCATTCAATAAGATGCTTACACAGATGTGAATGATTTAAATTCAGAGCCAGGATTAAGACACTGGGAATGAAAAAGTAAGAAATGGACAACATAGAAATTAAGAGTAACAATAGGTGACGTGTGATCAATACTTGATATGTTCCAGGATATCATCTCATTTATTTTTTACAACAATGCTGTGTTGTAGGAACCATTATCCCCATTTTAAAGAGGAAGAAACTGAGACACAAAAATAATCTGCATACAGCTGAAGAGTTAAGTGACTTTTTTTCTTCTTATTTGAACCCAGCCTATGTTGCTAACTACTACCTGGTACTACACTTGTTTTAAAAAAGGAATCAATAGAATTTGGTGACAAAGCAGATGCCAAGAGGGAGGCAGAGGGACAAGTCCACAAGGACCCAGAGGTTCAGAGCTGGTCTGGATAAATAAACATTGATTCTATCACCATGAATTAGAAAATGAAGGGAAATTAATGTTGGAATGAGAATGAAAAGTTTGGTTTTAAACACGATTTCTTCAAAGGCATTGTGGGGCAGGTATCCAGCAAGAAGGAAGAAAGGTGGACCTAAGTTGCACAGTGGCAGAGATGCAGACACACAAGGGTAGGACATCCTTAGGAAAGTGATACTGTCATTTCTTCTAGGGAGTTTGCTCCTGCCTTTGTCTACATTCCCCTCCCATCTCTTAGATGATGCCAAAGCAGTGTACGGCTTTATCTATGCACTTTCTGCTCTATTTCATAACAGATGTCTCTGTTACATGCTCTTCCTAAAAGACACTGAGTTCTTTGAGGGCAGGGCCTGTGTCTTATTCACTTTTTTGATCACCAGGTCCTAGCAGAGTGCCTGCCGTCTAGTAGTCAATCAATTAATATGTGTTGAATAAATGAGGGAGTAGATGAACAAGTGAATGTGAAATAGTGAGTGGGGTGACCTCATTGAAGAAGATAATAAAGAGAAAAGTGAGGTGTGAAGACAGAATTTTAGGAGCTGACACCAGAGATGAAGTAATAATGAATGCAAAAACAGATGACAGATCAAGCGAAGGAAAATAGGAAGAATTCTGGAATAGGAATGCAGGAAGAGCTTCCAGAAGATTTATCATGCCCTGTGCTTCAGAGAAGTCAAGGAAGATGTGGGCCCAAAAGACCAGAGGACTTAATGAAGAACTGGTTGACTGTGATTTTCAGGAGTGTAGCTACTACAAAACGGTGGAGATAAGAGACAAGGAGCTCCTAGAAAGAGGGACTAAAAACAGCGACAGTAGAATTAAAAAACAATTACAATTAGTGAAAGAGAAATAGAGAACAGTGGAAAGGTAGATTAGTCAAATGAAGGATTATTTACTAATTTATGTGCTAATTAATTGAAGAGAGAGAAATAAGCATGTTTAAACACATAGGGAAAGAGCCACTGTCACAGGGCAAAATAAAGTTGCTGCTGAGAAAAGATTTGTGAAGTCCTATCACTAAGGAATTATTCTTTCTAGAGTGACTTGTTTTTGTTCCCACATAACACCTTTTAGAGAATCGCAAACCTGGGCAGAACTAAGGCTTGTGAGAGCAGTGTTCTGCGAGTTGAGCTCAATAGTGGGTATTTGTCATATTTTGTCACTTAGCATCTTTTAATCACACTCTCTCTATATTTTTTAATTCCCTGCATCAGAAGGCAGTCCTCATCTTTTCTGCCTCTGTGGCAGCTGGGATGAAGACTTAGGATCTTGATTCAATGACTCAGATGCACCTGAGCTCAGACACACCCAAGCATCAAGAAGTACTGTGGTGGATCTGCACTGCTGCTGTCCTTAAACAAGTGAAGGTTGAAGACGTGTCCGGTTTCACCTGTAGTGAGATGATTGTTCTAGGGATCATGCTCTGGATTCAGCTTTGGTAATACTTTAATATATTGCATATTCCAAATACGGATTTTACAAGTCCTTCCTCAATGTGCAGTGTTATCTATTTCAGCATCGCTTAGAGACCCTCTCTGTCCAGATGCTATCATTCCTTATACACATGGCTATTGTTGCATCATTTTTTTTTTAAATTTATTTATTCATTTTTGGCTGTGTTGTGTCTTCGTTTCCGTGTGAGGGCCTCCTCCAGTTGCGGCGAGCGGGGGCCACTCTTCATCGCGGTGCGCGGGGCTCTCACTGTCGCAACCTCTCTTTGCGGAGCACAGGCTCCAGACGTGCAGGCCCAGTAGGTGTGGCTCACGCGTCCAGTTGCTCCGTGGCATGCGGGATCCTACCGGACCAGGGCTCGAACCCGCGTCCCCTGCATCGGCAGGCAGACTCTCAACCACTGCACCACCAGGGAAGCCCTGTTGCATCATTTTTAACAAGAGCAGAAGTTCACATCTAAGTCCAACTTTCCCTCACATTTTTTTTTTCTTTCAGAGTTTTATTAAAATAAACTCTTCTTTTCCTCCACCATTCACTTTATCTCATAGTTCTTACATCCTCCTGTTAGTTCTCTCTTTTAAAAAAGTTCCCAAGAGAATGGAAGAGTGACTTTTGATAGACTATGGCATAGTCATATGTGTGTGTGCATGTGTGCATATTTGTGTGTGTGTGTGTACAAGTATATGTGTAAGTCTGTGTCTATGTTTATGTCTACCTCTATGTATATGGGGGAGTTGGTATAAACTTGCAGTTTCTTTTCACTAAAGAATTGTTGAGTACCATACCGAACAGAGCCAGGACAATACTTTTAGTTCGTTTCTGCCTGGACTCATTCTTCTTCCGGTACTGTGAAAATCAGATGCTCTTCCTCTGTTTATACCACATTATGCTCAGTCTACCACTGTCTATGAGAAATGTCACTTCCTTGTATCACTATTTACAGGAAATATTTGGTTGTCACGCATTCACTCAAGGTTACAAAAGACAAATTTGAAAAAAGGTCACAATGTTCTGTTGCTATTCCTTTCAAAGTGCTGATTTGGATAGTAATTTTAAAATTGTTTTTGTTATAATCCATAGAACAAGAAAATTATTTGAACCTTGAGTCAATGTAAATAGAATAATGTAAGTGTTAATTTATCCACTTACTCAATCAACAAGAACTTATTTAAAATGTACTAATACTTATTTGGAGGCAACAATGTAATTTTTTAAATGAAAAATGACATAAAAAATTCTGTACTTCATGGATCTCAGGGGGTCCAAGTAGAGAATTAGGGGCATTTGAAATAAAACTTTTAATCCAATGATGACTACATCAATGTTTTAGTTAATTCCTGTACATCAAGAATTCATAAACCTAAGACTAGGGAATAAGAAAGAGTCTATGGATGGGCTTTAGAAGGTCTATGAACCCACTGGATCTATATGATATTCTTTTCCTTTAAAGGGAGAGGGTCCATAGCTTTCATTATATTTTTTATAAGTCCATATTTTAAGAAAGTTATGAACCTATAATATAATATAATATAATATAATATAATATAATATAATATAAGTAAATAGCTTAAGAATGCCATGAAAGTTCCCCAAAGAATCTTTCATTAGTTTATCTTATCAAGTATATTTGGATTTTTTTGCTGAAGCTCTAGAGATTTTTAACACAAAAAACAAAAACTATAACTTCCTTATCTCTTTCCTCCTTTTCCCTCCCATTATTAGATATTCTGATAGAGAAGGACAGAGCTGGGATACATATTTGGTAAAAAACATCAATGTTATCATCTAAATGCTGGTTTTTCTAGCCAGTTGCCTTTGTTTTCTGTCCTGTCCATTCTATCTTTGTAAAATAAGAATGATGGCATTATTCCTCACTTTTAATTGGAAGGATATCTACTATTTAAGGTCTGAGCAGAAAATAGATCACCCATGGGGAGCAATATAGATTTTGTACTTCTTGTGTATTCCTATATGAGGTACTTCCAAGTTTCAATGGTTAAGGAAGTTATTTTTATAAATATTTCTATGTCCAACCTGTACAGATTTATATTTGTAATACTATTTTTATAATTTTCTATTTTTATTACTGTATTCAATATAGTATTCAAACAGACCACCTGAACTATGTAAAGGGAATCTAAACTTGGTCATTACTTACTATGGTTTAAATGCTGAGTTAGATATTTTACATGTACAATTGTATTCACTATTTCTAATAATCTATGGTATGGATATTATTTCACAAGTGAAGGAACAGGTTCAGAGTCAAAATTATTGTCTTGTGTGGCATTTCTGAATGTCTGAAATATTTGAAAACTATATTGAGTAGGGTTTTTCATTAAATTTTTTGAACACAGTCTCATTTAAACATGAAAGCCAACAAAAAGATATTCACTGAACCCTCTTTATATTTTCCAGAATTAGTAATTATTAGCTAAAATTTAATATGTGATAATATAATCATGGAAGAATGAGAACCTTTATGGGTGATGGTTTAATTTGAACTCCATCATTAATTATTCTAAGGTATAAGATCACAAGTTAATTAATTTTGTTTTCTCTTTTTTCCCAAATTTTTGTCTTGCACTGCAGAGTGTTGCAGTGATGCTACTCAAATTTCAGATATTTTTGTGTGCTAAGGCTGTCTAAGGTTTGCAATGAATTCACATGCATTCTTTATCCTATTAGGAAGAGAAGAACAATTGTTTCACAGAGCAGGTGAGGGAGAAAGTACTACTGGAAAGGGCACACAAAGAATGAAGCTGTGAGTGGCATTCTGCCTTTGCTTTGGATGGTGTTGGTGGCATCAGAAAGTACAAGAATAGCAATGACTAATTTTATCTCCTAGTTCATGGTTTCATCACATATCTTTTTGTTTGTTATGCTGCGACATGAGTGAATTATACTTCTGCACCTTTTCCTAGGTAATTACAGAGTAAATGCAAGTTAGATTATGTGAGCTACTATAATCTTGTCAGTATGTTTGGCTAAAGTCTTTTTATTTAATGATTTCTTTTGTGAAAGCTTTTCAAAGAACTGCATCTTTTAAATATTGTTATTCTTCATTGACCTAATAATGGGGAAAAACACAAAAAAATTAGAAAATTTGAAAAATAAAAACTTTCTGAGATTAGAAAAATGTTATCACAGAACTTCATTAAGTAATATTCTTTTATAATTTCACAAAGACTTGTGACATGTTTTCCTGTTTATAATGTAAACTTGTAGGAAGTTGTCCATATTCAGATACCTAACTGAATCCATCATGGCATTTGAGGAGCTCACACCAAAATTGATTACGATTGTCACTCATATCGTTTTAAAGGACATCAAATATATTTTTCAGCTGAGCATCTCAGACAATAACACAGACTATAAAGTTCCTCAGCTCAACAAATAACCCACATTTATTAATATCATATATAGCAGCAAGCACTGTGATAGGTCCTGGGTGGGGAGAGGAACTCAGCACCTGTCTAAGAGGAGTTTAAGATATAAAGACACGATAGTATAGAGGAAATCAGTTAGGCCGATTTAGGGGGTGATCAAATAGAGTACTGAATTTCAAATAGAGCTCCTCACAGACCATTCCAAGTTGTAGAATATTACTGCCTTGCTCCTCCCCTAATTGGCTTCAGTCTATGCAGTGAGTTATCTGATGTCATCTGCTTTACGTATTGGGTTAACTTTATGTAGTGCATCAGCTGACTAAGACTTTGAATCTAGAACGTCGTGACTAAACCACTGACTTTGATAGCATTAAGGAATGTTCTGAGTTTACAAAAACGAACCTCAAAATTCTTTTTCTTTTCTTTTATAAAACTGCACTGTGATGAACCCCTTTGTGTATCTATCCTTACCTCCTGGTGCTTTGGTTATATGAGACAAATCCCAGGAACTGGATTGTTGGAATGAAGGGCATGTACATTTTGAATTTTAGCAGATATTGCAGGGTTACTTTCCAAAATTGTTGCAACAATGTATGAGAGTACATTTTACATTCTGACTCAGCATTAAGTGGCTGTCTTTTTTACTTAATTCATACTTTCCTGACACCTATAAACACAGAGCATGTTTTCACATGTTTATCAGCAATTTGGATTTGCTCTTTGGTGAACTGTGTGCTCATATTTTTTTCATTTGTATGTTGTATGTTGTTAAGCTCTTTGTAATCATTTTGCAAAATTTCTTTATTCATTCCAGAGAGTTAGTCTTTTATCTGTCATTTGCATTGCAATTTTTTCTAAATTGTTACATGTCTAGCAAGTTTAATATATTTTGCATAAAAACATTTTTATAATACCTATATTTTATTTCTTAGTTTGGAAAGATCTTATCAATCTTGTAAATAGAGTCTCCTAAAGTTTCTTCTAAGATTTTTTATTGGGCCTAAATTTATTGAATGTTTAAGTAGTTTCATTTTTTTTTCTTTTATAAATAGTGGTATGTTCTAAAATAAGTTACATGATGATTACCCACCAGACCACTAACATGGCTAGTTATTAAATCAACCAACCAACCAACCAACCAAACTTCAATCATAACAATTTCTCACATTAATGTATTTAAACATTTTTGAGAGTCTATCCTGATCAAGTCAATTCTAGGGAACTCCCTAGTCATCATGGCATAAATAAAATACTCAAATTTCATGACTTAGAATTATCTCAAGTGGAAAAGTGTTACTGAACTTGAAGAAGAAAGATGAGAGACAGAGATATACCTATGAGTTCTCCGTTTGTGCTCCTATAATACTCCCTTAATTTATCTTATTGCATTGTGTCAGAATAATTGTTCTATACTATGACTTCCCGCCTATAAAGATCTACGTTATAGTCTTATATTCTTGGCATCCTTGGTGCACAGAAGCATATCTGAAACATAGTGGGAGCATAGTATATGTTGGACTAAATTAATAAATAAGTTAAAATTTAATCAGTGATAAGATTTGATACTAAGAAAAGTAGACTAAATTGGCTCTGACTAAGGCTCTTTCTTTTTTTTTTTGTATTGAATTTTTGAATTTTATTTTAGTTATTTATACAGCAGGTTCTTATTAGTTATCCATTTTATACATATTAGTGTATATATGTAAATCCCAATCTCCCAATTCATCCCACCACCACCGCCACACCTGCCACTTGTGCCCCGTGGTGTCCATACATTTGTTCTCTACACCTGTGTCTCAATTTCTGCCCTGCAAACCAGTTCATCTGTACCACTTTTCTAGGTTCCACATATAGGCATTTATATATGATATTTGTTTTTCTCTTTCTGACATACTTCACTCTGTATGAAAGTCTCTAGATCCAACCATGTCTCTACAAAAGACCCAATTTCATTCCTTTTTATGGCTGAGTAATATTCCATTGTATATATATATGCACACACTACTTTGTGTTTGCCCTCCAAGAGTGGAACCTCTGTTTCTCCTAGTCCTGTCGAAGGCCTGCAATCAAATCCTGCTAACCTTCAAAGTCTGATTCTCTGGAATTTCTGCTGCCATTTCTGGACCCCCAGGTTGGGAACCCTGACATGGAGCTCAGAATCTTCAGTCCAGTGGGTGGACTTCTGTGGTATAAGTGTTCTCCAGTTTGTGAGTCACCCACCCAGCAGTTATAGGATTTGATTTTATCATGATTGTGCCCCTCTTACCATCTCTTTGTGGCTTCTCCTTTGTCTTTGAATGTGTGTGTATCTTTTTTTTTTAGTTCCAGTGTCTTCCTGTCGATGATTGTTCAGCAGTTACTTGTGATTCCGGTGCTCTCGCAAGAAGGAGTGAGCGCACGTCCTTCCACTCTGCCATCTTGAATTAATCTCCTGACTAAGGCTCTTGGACAACAATTATAAACTCTGAACAAATTAAGAACAAGTATTCTAAAGCAATGAGAGTGATTGAAACAGGCAGAAATTGGGGGAGAATTTAAACTTAAAACAAGGGAATTAGATGGGTAAAATTTCAAATTACATAAATTTTCATCTGATGGAGGTTAGAAATGAAGCAAAAATCTTCAAACTTAGTGTCTTTTAGAAGAAGTTTAGAGCTTCCAGGGCAGCTGAAAAGTAAGGAGGACAATGCTGGCAGTAAGAGATCCACAGAAAGATCAGTTCCAAAATGTGCCTATAACCTCCACCTTATCCACTCAAACCCTCAAGGAACACTCCAACTTTCTGGCAAAAAGCAACAACCAGAAGGCTGGAAGAAATGGGTAAAAATTTCAGCTGCTGCTCCCTGCAAGACAGAGAGAATTTGAAGTTTGGGTACATTCAATTTAACCAATTGATAGAAAAGAAACAACACTTTTATATTATCACAATATTCAGTGTATAATCAAACATTCCTAGACATGGAAAGAAATGAGAAAATGCCATTTATACTCAAGATAAAAGCAGTGAATAGAATTTGATCATGAATGACCAAAATATTGAAGTTAGCATGAAATAATTTTAAAACAGATGTTATAAATATGTTCAAGGACTTAGGAAAAAATGTATTCATAATGATAAAATAGATGGGGAATTTCAACAGAGAAATGAAACTTATAAAAGAGAACCAAATGGAAAGCCTAGAACTTAGAATTACCAAACTGATAATGAAAAACTCACAAGATGACCTTGTAAATTGGAGATAGCACAATACAGGATCAGTGAACTTGAAAATGGATCAAAATACATTACCCAATCTGACAAACGGAGAGTAACTGTTAGAAAAACCAGACAAAAAGTCAGTAATGGTATAGATGTGAACAAGCCTTCAACCACCTTGACCTTAATTATATTTACAGTACTTGACATCCTAAATATTTATAATACACACACTTATTCAGTATGAAAGAAACTTTTATTAAGATAGACCATATTTGGGGCTTTAAAAAGAACCTCAGTATATTTCAAAAGATTGAAATCTTACACATATGATATATGACCAAAACCAAAATATAAATCAATTATAAGGTATTTGGAACTGTTTTAATGTTGGCGATTAAACAACATACTTATACATAACACAAATAATACATGAATCAAAAAAAACTGAAAAGAAAATTAGAAAATATTTCAAAGTGAATGATAAAGAAAATGCGATATATCACAATATGTAAGGAGTTATGAAAGCAGTATTTACAAGGAAATTGATGACATTTAATTAAGTTTAAAATGAATTATCTAAATTTCCAACTTAAGAAGTTAGAAAGAAGAGAGCAAATTAAACTTAAAATAAATAGAAAGAATAAAATAATAATAGCAGAAATCAATGAAATCAATGCTAGTGGGAGTCTAAAACAGTACAAACGATATGGGAAACAATTTGGCAATTTCTTATAAAGTTAAATATATACATACCTTAGGACTCAGCAAATGTGTTTCTAGGTACAGTCAGTTCTGCTATAATGCTTATTTTAAAAATGCAAATTTTATTCAATGCCATTGATATATTAGGGAGCAATTTGAGCACAATACACATATTTTACTTGTTTATTTATAATTTTGTCAGTGAAAAATAGTGCAGAAAACACTAAGTTCAGCTGAAATGAGCTATATAGAAATATATGCACATAAATCAAATACACATATGCACATATATCAAACATCTACAAGTTACTTCACAATTCATCCCTGTGTTCTGAGCCACACCCATCCACATCTGGTATTACAGCTTTTCTTCTTATTTCTGGTAATCCTTAAAATAACTCTCAAACTGCAACCCTTTGAATGCCCACTTCTACAAGCCATCTTCTTTTTCATGAGAAATGAGATCCATACTTGTACTTTTTGTACTCTTAGTCATTAAATGTATATAAGACAGTTTAACTGTTTTCATAAGGGTTTTTTTTGTTGTTGTTATTGTTATGTTTTACTGACAACAGTATTGAGTGTCGTGCCCCTAAACTCATTTTCCCCATAAGCCCTGTCTTTTATTACTGCACAATTTTTCATAGCATGGTAATTTTTAAGAACATGTATGTGACATTATAGCAGAAATGACTGTATTTATCTAAAAGAAATGACAATAAATAACCACAAAGATATTGTTCAAGAATGTTCATAGAAACTTTATTCATAATAGTAAAAACTTGAAATATTTAAAATGTTTATCAACAGGAAAATGGGTAAAATAAATTGTGGTATATTTATAGAGAGAGAAATACTACCCAGGAAGAAAATTAAACTACTGATTAAGTACAATACATGCATGAATCTCATAGATATTATGATGAGCAAAAAGTGCTAGACACAAAGTAGTACTTAATGTATGATTCCATTTATATGAATTTCCATAGCAGACAAAACCAATTTTTGTCACCTAGTGAGAGGGGAAGATTGTATAAGAAGAATACTAAGGAAATTTGGGGGGTAATGGACATGTTCTATATCTTATGAGAGTATGGCAATTAAATAGGAGTGTTTATTTGTCAAAACTTGCTAAGTTATAGATTTAAGACGTGCATTTTTCTGAATGTATGTTCCCCCCCCCTCCAAAAAAAAAGGATTATAATAAATCCTGAACTCTAGTTAGCAGGTTTGTTTTTTGCAGGTGTATGGATTAATAATAATACTGAAACTGCTCTTGATGTATCCTAGGCTTGGGGAAATGAGCAATTATTCTGACAATGATGGAAGTCAGGTTTGTCAGTGAGAGGGAAGTTACAAAAATGAAAAAGTGAAGACAAGAAGAACCTGTGGTTTTGGATTGGATTTGGATTTATCAGTATGAACTACATATACTATATACAAACACACATTTTATATATCTATATCTATATCTAAATCTGTATATAGATATATGGATATACATAGATTGAGAAAAAATTATAGACATTATGTCTATATGTATGACTTAGCACATATATCCTCACTATCTGCTGGGATAGCTTAGAAGTAATGACATAGCAGTAACTAAGCTCACCTTATGACTGGATTTTGATTTCTAAATGCCAGTCTCCAATAAACATTTCAGGGCTTCTTGATGAAAAAGCTGATTCCAGGGCTGGAATGGGGAAAATGCAAACTAATTCTGGAACATTATCTTGCACAAGAAAGAAAGATAGTGACATATCAAAGGGACACTGGAGTCAACCCCAAAGGCTCTCACTAACCAAATACAGGAAATTAAGCACCAAAATCAATCATGATAGCAGTGCAAGTATCAATGGAAGTATTTATAAGGGTAATACATTAAATAATTAAATGACAAATTAATAAAATTATAGAATCAGTAATGATAGTAATGATGAAAATAAGACTATATGAGCTCATATTGATACAGTAAATAAGTGCATAAATGAATGAATGAGTGAATAATTGGGAAGGAAAAGCTATTCTTTACCAAAGGAAGACAACTAATAATTATGAGAATGATAGAGTTAGAAAATCAATGAGGGCGCTGGGAAAGATGGCGGAAGAATAAGATGTGGAGATCACCTTCCTTTCCACAGATACATTAGAAATACATCTACACGTGGAACTGCTCCTACAGAACACCCACTGAATGCTGGCAGAAGATGTCAGACATCGCAAAAGGCAAGAAACTCCCCACGTACTTGGGTAGGGCAAAAGAAAAAAGAAATAACAGAGACAAAGGAATAGGGACGGGACCTGCACCAGTGGGAGGAAGCTGTGAAGGAGGAAAGGTTTCCACAAACTAGAAGCCCCTTCGCGGGCAGAGACTGCGGAGGGCAGAGGGGGGAAGTTTTGGAGGCACGGAGGAGAGCTCAACCACAGGGGTGCGGAGGGCCAAGCGGAGAGATTCCCACACAGAGGCTCGGCACCAAGCAGCAATCACCGGCCCGAGAGGCTTCTCTGCTCACCCGTTGGGGCGGGCGGGGGCTGGGACCTGAGGCTCGGGCTTCGGTCGGATCACAGGGAGAGGACTGGGGTTGGCTGCGTGGAAACAGCCTGAAGGGGTTAGCACACCACAGCTAGCTGGGAAGGAGTCTGGGAAAAAGTCTGCAGCTGCTGAAGAGGCAAGAGACTTTTTCTTGCCTCTTTGTTTCGTGGTGTGCAAGGAGAGGGGATTCAGAGCACCACCTAAACGAGCTCCAGAGACGGGCGTGAGCCGTGGCTATCAGTGCGGACCCCAGAGACGGGCATGAGACGCTAAGGCTGCTGCCACCAACAAGAAACCTGTGTGCAAGCACAGGTCACTATCCACACTGCCCCTTACGGGAGCCTGTGCCGCCCACCACTGCCGGGATCCCATGATCCACGGACAACTTCCCTCAGAGAACGCACGGTGCGCCTCAGGCTGCTGCAACATCACGCCAGCCTCTGCTGCTGCAGGCTCTCCCTGCATCCGTACCCTTCTCTCCCCCCGGCCTGAGTGAGCCAGAGGCCCTGAATCAGCTGCTCCTTTAACCCCGTCCTGTGTGAACAAAGAACAGACATCCTCAGGTGACCTACACGCAGAGGCGGGACCAAATCCAAAGCTGAACCCTGGGAGCTGTACAACCAAAGAAGAGAAAGGGAAATTTCCCCCAGCAGCCTCAGAAGCAGCAGATTAAAGCTCCACAAACAACTTGAAGTACCTGCATCTGTTGAATACCTGAATAGACAACGAATCATCCCAAATTCAGGAGGTGGACTTTGCGAGCAGGATATATTAATATTTCCCCTTTTCCTTTTTTTGTGAGTGTATATGTGTATGCTTCTGGGTGACATTTTGTCTGTATAGCTTTGCTTTCACCATTTGTCCTAGGGTTCGGTCCATCCGTTTTTTTTTTTTTTACTTAAAAATTTATTTTTCTTAATAAATTTTTTCTTAATAATTTTTTCTTATTTTTTATTATAATAGCTTTATTTTATTTTATTTTATCCTCTTGCTTTCTTTCTTTCTATTTTTTTCTCCCTTTTATTCTGAGCCATGTGGATGAAAGGCTCTTGGTACTCCAGCCAGATATCAGGGCTGTGCCCCTGAGGTGGGAGAGCCAACTATAGGACACTGGTCCACAAGAGACCTCCCAGCTCCACGTAATACCAAATGGCGAAAATCTCTCAGAGATCTCCATCTCAACATCAAGACACAGCTTCACTCAATGACCAGCAAGCTACAGTGCTGGACACCCTATGCCAAACAACTAGCAAGACAGGAACACAGCCCCATCCATTAGCAGAGAGGCTGCCTAAAATCATAATAAGGCCACAGACACCCCAAAACACACCACCAGACGTGGACCTGCCCACCAGAAAGACAAGATCCAGCCTCATCCACGAGACCACAGGCACCAGTCCCCTCCACCAGGAGGCTGACACAACCCACTGAACCAACATTAGCTACTGGGGACAGATACCAAAAACAACAGGAACTACGAACCTGCAGCCTGTGAAAAGGAGACCCGAAACACAGTAAGATAAGCAAAATGAGAAGACAGAAAAACACAGAGCAGATGAAGGAGCAAGGTAAAAACACACCAGACCTAAAAAATGAAGAGGAAATAGGCAGTCTACCTGAAAAAGAATTCAGAATAATGATAGTAAAGATGATCCAAAATCTTGGAAATAGAATAGACAAAAGGCAAGAACCATTTAACAAGGATGTAGAACTAAAGGGGAACCAAGCAACGATGAAAAACACAATAAATGAAATTAAAAATACTCTAGAAGGGATCAATAGCAGAATAACTGAGGCAGAAGAAAGGGTAAGTGACCTGGAAGATAAAATAGTGGAAATAACTACTGCAGAGCGGAATAAAGAAAAAAGAATGAAAAGAACTGAGGACAGTCTCAGAGACTGCTGGGACAACATTAAACGCACCAACATTCAAATTATATGGGTCCCAGAAGAAGAAGAGAAAAAGACAGGGACTGAGAAAATATTTGAAGAGATTATAGTTGAAAACTTCCCTAATATGGGAAAGGAAATAGTTAATCAAGTCCTGGAAGCACAGAGAGTCCCATACAGGATAAATCCAAGGAGAAACACGCCAAGACACATATTAATCAAACTATCAAAAATTAAATATAAAGAAAACATATTAAAAGCAGCAAGGGAAAAACAACAAATAACACACAAGGGAATCCCCATAAGGTTAACAGCTGATCTTTCAGCAGAAACTCTGCAAGCCAGAAGGGATTGGCAGGATATACTTAAAGTGATGAAGGAGAAAAACCTACAACCAAGATTACTCTACCCAGCAAGGATCTCATTCAGATTTGATGGAGAAATTAAAACCTTTACAGACAAGCAAAAGCTGAGAGAGGTCAGCACCACCAAACCAGCTTTACAACAAATGCTAAAGGAACTACTATAGGCAAGAAACACAAGAGAAGGAAAACACCTACAATAACAAACCCAAAACATTTAAGAAAATGGGAATAGGAACATACATATCTATAATTACCTTAAATGTAAATGGATTAAATGCTCCCACCAAAAGACACAGACTGGCTGAATGGATACAAAAACAAGACCCATATATATGCTGTCTACAAGAGACCCACTTCAGACCTAGGGACACATACAGACTGAAAGTGAGGGGATGGAAAAAGATATTCCATGCAAATGGAAATCAAAAGAAAGCTGGAGTAACAATTCTCATATCAGACAAAATAGACTTTAAAATAAAGACTGTTACAAGAGACAAAGAAGGACACTATATAATGATCAAGGGATTGATACAAGAAGAAGGTATAACAATTGTAAATATTTATGCACCCAACATAGGAGCAACTCAATGCATAAGGCAAATACTAACAGCCATAAAAGGGGAAATCAACAGTAACACAGTCATAGCAGGGGACTTTAACACCCCACTTTCACCAATGGACAGATCATCCAAAATGAAAATAAATAAGGAAACACAAGCTTTAAATGATACATTAAACAAGATGGACTTAATTGATATTTATAGGACATTCCACCCAAAAACAACAGAATACAAATTTTTCTCAACTGCTCATGGAACATTCTCCAGGATGGATCATATCTTGGGTCACAAATCAAGCCTTGGTAAATTTAAGACAATTGAAATTGTATCAAGTAACTTTTCCATCCACAACGCTATGAGACTAGATATCAATTACAGGAAAAGATCTGTAAAATATACAAACACATGGAGGCTACACAATACACTACTTAATAACGAAGTGATCACTGAAGAAATCAAAGGGGACATCAAAAAATACCTAGAAACAAATGACAATGGAGACACGATGACCCAAAACCTATGGGATGCAGCAAAAGCAGTTCTAAGAGGGAATTTTATAGCAATACAAGCCTATATCAAGAAACAGGAAACATCTCGAATAAACAACCTAACCTTGCACCTAAAGCAATTAGAGAAAGAAGAACAAAAATCCTCCAAAGCTAGCAGAAGGAAAGAAATCATAAAGATCAGATCAGAAATAAATGAAAAAGAAATGAAGGAGACAATAGCAAATATCAATAAAACTAAAAGCTGGTTTTTTGAGAAGATAAACAAAACTGATAAACCATTAGCCAGACTCATCAAGAGAAAAACGGAGAAGACTCAAATCAATAGAATTAGAAAAGAAAAAGGAGAAGTAACCACTGACACTGCAGAAATACAAATGATCATGAGAGATTACTACAAGTAACTCTATGCCAATAAAATGGACAACCTGGAAGAAATGGACAAATTCTTAGAAATGCACAACCTGCTGAGACTGAACAGGAAGAAATAGGAAATATGAACAGACCAATCACAAGCACTGAAAGTGAAACTGTGATTAAAAATCTTCCAACAAACAAAAGTCCAGGACCAGATGGCTTCACAGGCGAATTCTATCAAATATTTAGAGAAGAGCTATCACCTATCCTTCTCAAACTCTTCCAAAATGTTGCAGAGGGAGGAACACTCCCCAACTCATTCTACAAGGCCACCAGCACCCTGGTACCAAAACCAGACAAAGATGTCACAAAGAAAGAAAACTACAGACCAATATCACTGATGAACATAGATGCAAAAATCCTCAACAAAATATTAGCAAACAGAATCCAACAGCACATTAAAAGGATTATACACCATGGTAAAGTGGGGTTTATTCCAGGAATGCAAGGATTCTTCAATATACACAAATCAATCAACGTGATACATCATATTAACAAATTGAAGGAGAAAAACCATATGATCATCTCAATAGATGCAGAGAAAGCTTTCGACAAAATTCAACACCCATTTATGATAAAAGCCCTGCAGAAAGTAGGCATAGAGGGAAGTTTCCTCAACATAGAAAATCAATGAATGCTATAGTAAGTGAGTGAAAATTTGAGAAGAGACAGAATATTTCCATTGTATTGAAGCACAACCCACACTCAAATTAGTTACTGATTACAAGAGGGAAAAATAGTAACATTACAGTAGAAAAATCTGGTGGACACCACCACAACCAGACAATAAAAGTTCATTTCACTAACATTGGAAAGAACTAACATCAGGTGCCTCCTAATATGGTGCACTGTGGCGTTAGTTTTAGGAAAATGCATGACCTGAGTCATGACTTGAGGAGACATCACACAAAACCACATTGAGAGATATTCTATAAAATTGCTAGCCTATATTCTTTGAAAATACCAAAGTCAAGAAAGACAAAAGTGAAGAAGTTCTTCTAATTTAAAGATCAAGGGGACATATCAACTAAACACAATGCATATTCTAAATTGGGTCAGTGACAAATTTGAATACAAACTTTAGTTTAGTTAGCAGTATTTCCTGATTTTGATAATTATACTGTGGTTATGTAAGAGAGTGTCTTGCTTTCGGAAAATACATGCAGAGGTATTTGGGAATAAAGTAGATAGATACCTCCAATGAACTTGCAAGTCATACAGAGAAAGAAAAGTGTGTGTGTGTGTGCATATGAGTGTGTGTTTATGTGTCTGTATAGACAGCATGATAAAGCAAGAAGTGGGGTAAATTGTAGAGTGGCTGAACCTGAGTAAATGCTATACTGGACTTGTATTATTCAACATAATTTCTGTAAGTTTGAATTGTAGCAAAATAAAAAGTTATAAAATTAAGCCAGGGACAATAGACAAAAATACATGTATTAATTTCTTTTATAAAACCAATGACCTGTCACCAGAAGCCACTGAGTTTCAAATGATAATTTTTTGCTGGAAAAGTTGAGCAAGATATAAAATAGCAAGTAAAAGCAAATGAGTGATGTGAGATGGAGATGCTTTGTCTGGATGGCTATGAAATTCAGTAATGATGCTATATTAAAGAGCTCTTTTATTTCCCAGTTGTGAATTATCTCTCCTGAATAAAACCATTTGTTTTTCAATAGGTTTTTATTAATTTTTTATTCAAAACACAATCTTATTCTTGATTAAATTGAATAAAGAGGAATATAAACCTAAAATTCAGCTTATAAGGGATGCCTGATACTAGCAGATGATTTTGATTCAATGTCTGCATTTTGACTGCAGCCTGGTTTGGTTTGGAATCATAGACTGTCTGGGTTGAAAGGGACCTGAAAGGTTATCTGGTTACCTTTGCTATTTGGTATTTAAATTTCCTGTTCACCTTCCTTGCCAAGCAGAATACGTTAATATTTCTCCAAATATATTTTTTTAAAAAACTAAGAGTGAGTTAGATTAGTGAGAATTCTGTTTTTATTAGACACACTCCCCTCTCCCCAAGAAGTTAATAAAATCTACTCCTTTAGAAAAGAATATCCCACTTTCCTAAGAAAATGAAAATATATCAATAGGGCAAAACTTAGGTGAATCATATGTAAGACCCTGTAACACTGCATTATGACTATCATGATTTTTTGTTTGGATTGTCTAGCCTGGATAGGCTTTCTCGTTGTTTTATATTAAGAGAAAACTTGCACATAATTATTTCTTGGTCTAGTTTTTTAGAGCAGTTTTTTTAAAACATCTTTATTGGAGTATAATTGCTTTCCAATGGTGTGTTAGTTTCTGCTTTATAACAAAGTGAATCAGCTCTACATATACATATATCTACATATCTCCTTCCTCTTGCGTCTCCCTCCCAACCTCCATATCCCACCCCTCTATGTGGACACAAAGCACCGAGCTGATCTCCCTGTGCTATGCGGCTGCTTCCCACTAGCTATCTATTTTACATTTTGTAGTATATACAAGTCCATGCCACTCTCTCACTTCGTCCCAGCTTTCCCTTCCCCCTCCCTGTGTCCTCAAGTCTTGGTCTAGTTTGTGTTGGATTTACATTTAACATCTTACATTTATAACATTATTTTGTTTTGGAGAATGAGATGCTTGGGTCAGTTGCTCCTGGGGTATTTTAAATTTCCAGTCTTTAGTTGCTTGTCAAATTTAGAGTCTAAATTGTTTGGAAGATATTCATCAGAAATTAAGAATGTATTAAGTGGCAGTGAAACATTGGACCTGGACATCAGGGTCCTATTGAAGTCTATTACAACATTAGTGTTTATATCACTATTCTTCCTTATGTCTTCTTTTTTTGACTTAAGCATGCAAATCCAACTTCTTATTTTTATATTTTAAAATATTGAAAGTAGTTAATGAGTTCAACACTCTTTTCTGCCTTTAACTGCATTCATATTCTTTCGCTTGATATTTTAATGAAGAAGACCTGTCTTTTGTGTTAACTTAAAATTCACACCCTAGATATTTTTGTCAAGTACCTGAGCTTATATTTGGTGTTCGGGGACTTGCAACTCTCCCTCCTTTTCTTTCGATGTTCTCCCTCTCTATTTCAAATTTTCCCAGTGTCTTTCTGAGGAAGGAACCCTAAATTGTTCACCTTTAAATATAATTAACAATTACTTAAAGTGCTATATACTTTAAAACATTATACATTTTAAGGAAATAATAAGTTTAAACTGAAGGCAGGTATTCTTTCAGCCATCAGTTAGTAGATGGGGTAAATACTTTCAGTATCTCCCCTTTCCTTCTGAACTTATAGACTATTTCTTACTCTGCTTTTGAAAAAAAAAAATTAAACAGGAAAAATTGCATAATTATTAAAGTAGTTGGCTCTAGGGGATGTCTAACTTCGGTCTTTGTCAGATAATCCTTTCAAAAATGTATTTTGAATTTTAAACAGAGAATAGATGAAAATACTTTTATTGAAATATCCAAACATTCCAGAAATATATGGAATAAAACATCTAAGTTTTATTCAAATCTTTCTACTCTTCTTTCCTCCCCTGGAAAATTTGATATTCAAATTTGAGTACATTTCCAACGCATTTACTTGTGTGAATTCTTTTACACATGTAATTATTTTAAAAATATGAATTGGACATAGTTTTCATACAGCTCTGCAACTTGCCTTTTCATGTAAAAATATGTCTTGGAGATCTGTCCATGTTATTAAAATTGCAGACTATTGCATATTAAGGATGTACATAAATCTTTTTAACAACTTCTTTGAGGCAGGTATTAAAATCCACAGCCAAAGACCACCAGAAATACACCTGTGGTCCAAGAAAAAAAGTAGTTTTACTGAGCTTGCTGCAGCTAGGGAGAATGTACCTTAGAGCATCTGTAGGTCTTTTTTTTTAAATAAAGGGATAAGCTTAATTTTTTTAGATGCTTAGATTTTGAAAACTAGAGGAAGTAGCTATATTTCAAAATTTAAAGTTCAATTTTTTAGTTTAATTAAATTTTTGTGTCTTTGAAATGATCATACATTATCCTGCTTTTAGAATAGGGAATATATATATACATTCATACACAAATATGTATGTTACCTCTTATATTATTAAGTCTTCTATGTCCTTTTTTGTCTACTTGATTATTGTTTCATTTTTACTTTAGTTTTTTCCTCCTATAGGTGACTTCTTTATTTAATATATTAAATCCAATAACATTGCTAGGCCATGTCATAATACTAGTTGTTAGGCATACATATTTCCAAGAGATGCTGTTCCCTTGATGTGCATATTAAATTTCTCCTTTATTTCAGAAAATATTTTTTTTCTTTTCTACCTTTGAAAAATTTTTCTATTCCAATTTTTATGTTATTTTAATTTGCAGTTCACAAATTTTTTGTAAATCTATTTATGCTTTTATGAGTTTGTCGGCCTTTTAATCTATCTGAGCTCATTGTAAATAGTGAAAGTTAGATTCCTTTTCTTTTAAAATTTTTATTGGGGTATAGTTGATTTACAATGTTGTGTTAGTTTCAGGTGTACAGCAAGGTGACTCTGTTATACATATACATATATCCACTCTTTTTTAGATTCTTTTCCCATATAGGTCATTACAGAGTATTGAGTAGAGCTCCCTGTGCTATACAGTAGGTCCTTATTAGTTATTTATATTATATATAGTAGTATGTATGTGTCAATCCCAATCTTCCAATTTATCCCTCCCCCGCCTTACTTCCTGGTAACCATAAATTTATTTTCTACATCTGTAACTCTATTTTTGTTTTGTAGATAAGTTCATTTGTAGCCTTGTTTAGATTCCACACATAAGCGATATCATTAGGCTCCTTTCTTTTTAATAAGCATATGATAATTTATTTTTCAAGTTTTATTGTGCTTTCCAAAACTGCTCTTAAAATAGTGAATGATGGTATGATAATCCCAATTTTAATATGATTATTTCTTATTTTTTCAGGTTATAATGTTTTCCTTATAAATTTCTATAGATAAACTTTATCTGATCCTACATACTTTCCTTTCATTTTAGAATCAGAATTTGTTGTGTCTTTTTTTCTTTATTTGTTTATTTTTCTTCATGGAGCTGTTAACATTTGACATTGAACAATGTCAAAATTTTTATTAATAGATTTCCTACTGTAACCTTCCATGTATTCTGGGTTACTATGTTGATTGTGGTGTATTATTCTTTAAATTCATTTAACATTTAATAACATTTAATTTATTAATATTTTATTTTAGTTTGTAAATGTGTATTAGTCTACTTTTGATTTTTGGGTGTTATGTTTAACAGCTTTTAGAATTGGATTTATGTTAGTTGCTTATGACAGACTTGGAATCTTTCTATTTTTCTGTTCTGAGTGTTTTCATAGACATAGGAGTTAGCTGTTCATTTTAAGTTCAGTAAAACTCATTTGTAACCCTACTTGGACCAGTTTCTTTATAAAGCAAAGACCTTTCTACTTTCTTAAATGGTTATACAACTATTCATGTTTTCACTCTTTTTGAAGTTAAATGTTAGTAATTTTTTCTCTTTCTTTTTTTGAAGTCCAGAAATTTTTACCAGCATGTGGTTCAGTATTGATGATCCGAGATCAGCTTTTTCTGAGACATGATGCAATGTTCCAGTCTATATATTTGGGTCATCTTTTATTTCTAGAAATTTTAAAATAATATTCTTAAAAGTTATTTTAAAATGTTTTAAAATTACATTTGTTCTGTGTTCTTTTTCAGCTATCACTGTCGTTTGAGTCTTTGATAATTTTGACTTTTATTACCTCTCTTTTCCAAAGTCCTCACTGCAATCCTGACTGTGTCTTTTCCTCTCCTCTCCTTTCCTTTCTTTTCCTTTTGAACAACAGAAATTTGTCTCACAGTTCTGGAACCTGGATGTCTGAAATCAAGATGTCAGCCAGAGCATACTCTCTCTGACTGGGTGGAATCCCTTCCTGACTCTTCCCAGCTTCTGGTGGAAGTTGTGGTGGTGCTGGTGGGAAATCATTGGCATTCCTTGGTTTGTGGCTGCCTCAGTTCGATTTTTGCTTCTGTCTTCACATGGAGTTCTTTTTGTGTGGCTTTACACCATCTTCCCTCTGTAAGTGTCTGTCACTGTATCCAGATTCCCCCTTTTTACATTGCATTAGGGCTCACCTTAACTTCATTTTAAACTTGATAACCTTTTAAGACCCATATTTCCAAGTGAATTCACATTGTGAGGTACTGGGGGTTAGGATTTCAACATATCTTTTTGGGGGAACATATTTCAACCTATAACAATAGCACAGTTGACCTTTAAAAGGGAGTTTATCCAGATGGGCCTAATCTAATTACAGAAGCCCTTAAAAGCAGAGAATTTTCTCTGTCTGGTGGCAAAAGAGGAAGCCAGAGAGATTCAAAGCATGGATGGGATTTGATATTATGTTACTAGCTTGAAGATGAGGAGGGCCATTAGTCAAGGAATCTGGGCAGCCCTTAGGACAAGAGGGTGGACTCTGATTGACAGCCAGAAAGAAAAGGGGACCTCAGAATGATAGCTGCAGGAAAATAAGTTCTGCCAACAATCTGGATGATTTTGAAAGTGAATTCTTCCCCTGAGACTTCACATAAGAATCTAGCCCAGTCAACATCTTGATTTCAGTGCTATGCAGAGAAACTAGCTGAGTTTACCTGGACTTAAGACTGTGAGATAATAAGTGGATATTGTTTTAAGTCACAGAGTTTGTGGTGATTTTTTATACAGTAATAGAAAATAAATACAGTAAGGTATAGGGAGCTGTGAGCACCTCTCTAGAGTTGATGCTGAAAGAGCCACACTGGGATCCAGAACCATTTTTTCTTTATTTATTTTTTAAAATTTCATTTTATTGTGGTTCAGAAAACTGAATAGGAGATTATCCTGCTTAACAAAATTTTAAGTGTACATTATTGTTGACTATAGGTACAATGTTGTATAGCAGCTCTTGCTAAACTGAAACTTTATGTTCCTTGATCAGCAACTCCCCATTTCACTCTCTCCCTAGTCCCTAGCAACCATAATTCCACTCTTTGATTCTATGGTTTTGACTATTTTAGATATCACACACAAATGGAATCAGGAAGTATCAGTCTTTCTGTGACTGGCTTATTCAACTTAGCATAATGTCCTCAAGGTTTATCTATGTTGTTTCATATTACAGAATTTTCTTCTTTTTAAAAGCTGTGTAGGTGGGGGTCTGGGCAAGATGGTGGAAGAGTAAGACACGGAGATTACCTTCCTCCCCACAGATACATCAGAAATACATCTACACGTGGAACTGCTCCTATAGAACACCCACTGAATGCTGGCAGAAGACGTCAGGCCTCCCAAAAGGCAAGAAACTCCCCACTTACCTGGGTAGGGCGAAAGAAAAAAGAAACAACAGAGACAAAAGAGTAGGGATGGGACCTGCACCAGTGGGAGGGAGCTGTGAAGGAGGAAAGGTTTCCACACAGTAGGAAGCCCCTTCGCGGGCAGAAACTGTGGGTGGCGGAGGGGGGGAGCTTCACAGCCACGGAGGAGAGCGCAGCCACAGGGGTGCAGAGGGCCAAGCGGAGAGATTCCTGCACAGAGGATCGGTGCCGACCAGCACTCACCAGCCAGAGAGGCTTGTCTGCTTACCCGCCGGGGCGGGCGGAGGCTGGGAGCTGAGGCTAGGGCTTCGGAGGTCAGATCCCAGGGAGAGGACTGGGGTTGGTGGCGTGAACACAGCCTGAAGGGGTTAGCGCACCACAGCTAGCCGGGAGGGAGTCAGGGAAAAGGTCTGGAGCTGCTGAACAGGCAAGAGACTTTTTCTTGCCTCTTTGTTTCCTGGTGCACGAGGAAAGGGGATTCAGAGCACCGCCTAAACGAGCTCCAGAGACGGGCGCAAGCTGCAGCTATCAGCACGGACCCCAGAGAAGGGCATGAGACGGTAAGGCTGCTGCTGCCGCCACCAAGAAGCCTGTGTGCGAGCACAGGTCACTATCCGCACCGCTTCTCCCGGGAGCCTGTGCAGCCCACCACTGCCAGGCTCCCGTGATCCAGGGACAACTTCCCCGGGAGAATGCACAGCGTGCCTCAGGCTGCTGCAACGTCATGCCGGCCTCTGCCACTGCAGGCTCACCCCGCATCCGTACCCCTCCCTCCCCATGGCCTGAATGAGCCAGAGCCCCTGAAGCAACTGCTCTTTAACTGCGTCCTGTGTGAGTGAAGAACATACATCCTCAGGCGACCTACACACAGAGGCGGGTCCAAATCCAAAGCTGAACCCTGGGAGCTGTACAACCAAAGAAGAGAAAGGGAAATTTCTCCCAGCAGCCTCAGAAGCAGCGGATTAAAGCTCCACAAACAACTTGATGTACCTGCGTCTGTGAATACCTGAATAAACAATGAATCATCCCAAATTGAGGAGGTGGACTTTGGGAGCAGGATATATTATTTTTTTCCCTTTTTCCTCTTTTTGTGAGTGTATATGTGTATGCTTCTGTGTGAGATTTTGTCTGTATAGCTTTGCTTTCACCATTTGTACTAGGGTACTGTCCTTCAGTTTTTGTTTTTGTTTTTTTACTTAAAAAAAAAAATTTTTAAATAAATTTTTCCTTAATTGTGTTCTTATTTTTTATTTTAAAAAAATTAAAAAAAATTTTTTAATAAATTTTATTCTTAATAATTTTTTTCTTATTTTTTATTTTAAAAAATTTATAAAATTTTTTCCCTAATAAATTTTTTCTTAATCATTTTTTCTTATTTATTATTGTAATAGCTTTATTCTATTTTATCTTACTTTTATTTTATTTTATTTTATTTTATCCTCTTTCTTTCTATATTTTCTCCCTTTTATTCTGAGCCATGTGGATGAAAAGCTCTTGGTGCTCCAGCCAGGCATCAGGGCTGTGCCTCTGAGTTGGGAGAGCCAACTTCAGGACACTGGTCCACAAGAGACTTCCCAGCTCCACGTAATACCAAACAGTGAAAATCTCTCAGAGATCTCCATCTCAACACCAAGACCCAGCTTCACTCAACGACCAGCAAGCTACAGTGCTGAACACCCTATGCCAAACAACTAGCAAGACAGGAACACAGCCCCATCCATTAGCAGAGAGGCTGCCTAAAATCATAATAAGGCCACAGACACCCCAAAACACACCACCAGACGTCGACCTGCCCACCAGAAAGAAAAGATCCAGCCTCATCCACCAGACCACAGGCACCAGTCCCCTCCACCAGGAGGCTGACAAAACCCACTGAACCAACATTAGCCACTGGGGACAGACACCAAACACAACAGGAACTAAGAACCTGCAGCCTGTGAAAAAGAGACCCGAAACACAGTAAGATAAGCAAAATGAGAAGACAGAAAAACACAGAGCAGATGAAGGAACAAGGTAAAAACACACCAGACCTAACAAATGAAGAGGAAATAGGCAGTCTACCTGAAAAAGAATTCAGAATTATGATAGTAAAGATGATCCAAAATCTTGGAAATAGAATAGACAAAAGGCAAGAAACTTTTAACAATGAAGTAGAAGAATTAAAGAGGAACGAAGCAACGATGAAAAACACAATAAATGAAAACAAAAATACTCTAGAAGGGATCAGTAGCAGAATAACTGAGGCAGAAAATGGGTAAATGACCTGGAAGATAAAATAGTGGAAATAACTACTGCAGAGCGGAATAAAGAAAAAAGAATGAAAAGAACTGAGGACAGTCTCAGAGATATCTGGGACAACATTAAATGCACCAACGTTCAACTTATAGGGGTCTCAGAAGAAGAAGACAAAAAGAAAGGGACTGAGAAAATATTTGAAGAGATTATAGTTGAACACTTACCTAATATGGGAAAGGAAATAGTTAACCAAGTCCTGGAAGCACAGAGAGTCCCACACAGGATAAATCCAAGGAGAAAAATGCCAAGACATATTAATCTAACTATCAAAAATTAAATATATAGAAAACATATTAAAAGCAGCAAGGGAAAACAACAAATAACACACAAGGGAATCCCCATCAGGTTAACAGCTGATCTTTCAGCAGAAACTCTGCAAGCCAGAAGGAGGTGGCAAGATATACTTAAAGTGATGAAGGAGAAAAACCTACAACCAAGATTGCTCTACGCAGCAAGGATCTCATTCAGATTTGATGAAGAAATTAAAACCTTTACAGACAAGCAAAAGCTGAGAGAGTTCAGCACCACCAAACCAGCTTTACAACAAATGCTAAAGAAACTTCTCTACACAAGAAACACAAGAGAAGGAAAACACCTACAATAACAAACCCAAAACCTTTAAGAAAATGGGAATGGAAACATAAATATCTATAATTACCTTAAACGTAAAGGGATTAAATGATCCCACGAAGAGACACAGACTGGCTGAATGGATACAAAAACAAGACCCATATATATGCTGTCTACAAGAGACCCACTTCAGACCTAGGGACACATACAGACTGAAAATGAGGGGATGGAAAAAGATATTCCATGCAAATAGTAATCAAAAGAAAGCTGGAGTAGCAATTCTAATATCAGACAAAATAGACTTTAAAATAAAGACTATGACAAGAGAGAAAGAAGGACACTACATAATGATCAAGGGATCGATCCAAGAAGAAGATATAACAATTGCAAATATTTATGCACCCAACATAGGAACACCTAAATACATAAGGCAAATACTGGCAGCCATAAAAGGGGAAATCGACAGTAACACAAACAGAGCAGGGGACTTTAACACCCCACTTTCACTAATGGACACATCATCCAAAATGAAAATAAATAATGAAACACAAGCTTTAAATGATACATTAAACAAGATGGACTTAATTGATATTTATAGGACATTCCACGCAAAAACAACAGAATACACATTTTTTCAAGTGCTCATGTAATATGCTCCAGGATAGATCATATCTTGGGTCACAAATCAAGCCTTGGTAAATTTAAGACAATTGAAATTGTATCAAGTAACTTTTCCATCCACAACGCTATGAGACTAGATATCAATTACAGGAAAAGATCTGTAAAAAATACAAACACATGGAGGCTACACAATACACTACTTAATAACGAAGTGATCACTGAAGAAATCAAAGGGGACATCAAAAAATACCTAGAAACAAATGACAATGGAGACACGATGACCCAAAACCTATGGGATGCAGCAAAAGCAGTTCTAAGAGGAAATTTTATAGCAATACAAGCCTATATCAAGAAACAGGAAACATCTCGAATAAACAACCTAACCTTGCACCTAAAGCAATTAGAGAAAGAAGAACTAAAAAGACCCAAAGCTAGCAGAAGGAAAGAAATCATAAAGATCAGATCAGAAATAAATGAAAAAGAAATGAAGGAACCAATAGGAAAGATGAATAAAACTAAAAGCTGGTTTTTTGAGAAGATAAACAAAATTGATAAACCATTAGCCAGACTCATCAAGAGAAAAAGGGAGAAGACTCAAATCAATAGAATTAGAAATGAAAAAGGAGAAGTAATGACTGACACTGCAGAAATACATAGGATCATGAGAGACTGCTACAAGCAACTCTATGCCAATAAAATGGACAACCTGGAAGAAATGGACAAATTCTTAGAAATGCACAACCTGCCACGACTGAACGAGGAAGAAATAGAAAATATGAACAGACCAATCACAAGCACTGAAATTGAAACTGTGATTAAAAATCTTCCAACAAACAAAAGTCCAGGACCAGATGGCTTCACAGGCGACTTCTATCAAATATTTAGAGAAGAGCTAACATCTATCCTTCTCAAACTCTTCCAAAATATAGCAGAGGGAGGAACACTCCCCAATCATTCTACGAGGCCACCATCACCCTGATACCAAAGCCAGGCAAAGATGTCACAAAGAAAGAAAACTACAGGCCAATATCACTGATGAACATAGACGCAAAAACCTCAACAAAATACTAGCAAACAGAATCCAACCGCGCATTAAAAGGATCATACACCATGATCAAGTGGGGTTTATTCCAGGAATGCAAGGATTGTTCAATATATGCATATCAATCAACGTGATAGACCATATTAACAAATTGAAGGAGGAAAACCATATGATCATCTCAATAGATGCAGAGAAAGCTTTTGACAAAACTCAACACCCACTTATGATAAAAGCTCTGCAGAAAGTAGGCCTAGAGGGAACTTTCCTCAACATAATAAAGGCCATATATGACAAACCCACAGCCCACATTGTCCTCAATGGTGAAAAACTGAAACCATTTCCACTAAGATCAGGAACAAGACAAGGTTGCCCACTCTCACCACTATTATTCAACATAGTTTTGGAAGTGTTAGCCACAGCAATCTTAGAAGGACAAGAAATAAAAGGAATCCAAATCAGAAAAGAAGAAGTAAAGCTGTCACTGTTTGCAGATGACATGATACTGTACATAGAGAATCCTAAAGATGCTACCAGAAAACTACTAGAGCTAATCAATGAATTTGGTAAAGTAGCAGGATATCAAATTAATGCACAGAAATCTCTTGCATGCCTATACACTAATGATGAAAAATCTGAAAGTGAAATTAAGAAAAGACTCCCGTTTACCATTGCAGCAAAAAGAATAAAATATCTAGGAATAAGCCTACCTATGGAAACAAAAGACTTGTATGCAGAAAATTATAAGACACTGATGAAAGTAATTAAAGATGATACAAATAGATGGAGAGATATACCACGTTCTTAGACTGGAAGAATCAACATTGTGAAAATGACTGTACTACCCAAAGCAATCTACAGATTCAATGCAATCCCTATGAAACAACCAGTGGCATTTTTCACAGAATTAGAACAAAAAATTCCACAATTTGTATGGAAACACAAAAGACCCCGAATAGCCAAAGCAATCTTGAGAACTAAAAATGGAGCTGGAGGAATCAGGCTCCCTGACTTCAGACTATACTACAAAGCTATAGTAATCAAGACAGTTTGGTACTGGCACAAAAACAGAAACATAGATCAATGGAACAGGATAGAAAGCCCAGAGATAAACCTATGCACATATGGTCACCTTATCTTTGATAAAGGAGGCAAGCATATACAGTGGAGAAAAGACAGCCTCTTTAATAAGTGGTGCTGGGAAAACTGGATAGGTACATATAAAAGTATGAAATTAGTACACTCCTTAACACCATACACACAAATATACTCAAAATGGATTAAAGACCTAAATGTAAGGCCAGACACTATCAAACTCTTAGAGGAAAACATAGGCAGAACACTCTATGACATAAATCAGAGCAAGATCCGTTTTGACCCATCTCCTAGAGAAATGGAAATAAAAACAAAAATAAACAAATCGACCTAATGAAACTTAAAAGCTTTTTCACAGCAAAGAAACCATAAACAAGACCAAAAGACAACCCTCAGAATGGGAGAAAATGTTTGCAAATGATACAACTGACAAAGGATTAATCTCCAAGATTTACAAGCAGCTCATGCAGTTCAATAACAAAAAAACAAACAACCCAATCCAAAAATGGGCAGAAGACCTAAATAGACATTTCTCCAAAGAAGATATACAGATTGCCAACAAACACATGAAAGAATGCTCAACATCATTAATCATTAGAGAAATGCAAATCAAAACTGCAATGTGATATCATCTCACACCAGTCAGAATGGTCATCATCAAAAAATCTAGAAACAATAAATGCTGGAGAGGGTGTGGAGAAAAGGGAACACTCTTGCACTCTTTAGTGGGGATGTAAATTGATACAGCCACTATGGAGAACAGTATGGAGGTTCCTTAAAAAACTAAAAATAGAGCTACCACACGACCCAGCAATCCCACTACTGGGCATATACCGTGAGAAAACCATAATTCAAAAGAGTCATGTACCAAAATGTTCATTGCAGCTCTATTTACAATATCCAGGACATGGAAGCAACCTAAGTGTCCATCATCAGATGAATGGATAAAGAAGATGTGGCACATATATACAATGGAATATTAGCCATGAAAAGAAATGAAATGGAGTTATTTGTAGTGAGGTGGATGGAGTTAGAGTCTGTCATACAGAGTGAAGTAAGTCAGAAAGAGAAAAACAAATACAGTATGCTAACACATATATATGGAATCTAAGGAAAAAAAAAAAAAAAGGTCATGAAGAACCTAGTGGCAAGACGGGAATAAAGACACAGACCTAATAGAGAATGGACTTCAGGATATGGGGAGGGGGAAGGGTAAGATGTGACAAAGAGAGAGCGTGGCATGGACATATATACTCTACCAAACATAAAATAGATAGCTAGTGGGAAGCAACCACATAGCACAGGGAGATCACCTCTGTGCTTTGTGACCACCTAGAGGTGTGGGATAGAGAGGGCAGGAGGGAGGGAGATGCAAGAGGGAAGAGATATGCGAACATATGTATATGTATAACTGATTCACTTTGTTATAAAGCAGAAACTAACACACCATTGTAAAGCAATTATACTCAAATAAAGATGTTAAAAAAAAAAAGCTGTGTAGTATTCCACTGTATGTATTTACCACATTTTCATTATCCTTTCATCTGTGGATGGGCACTTAGGTTGCTTTCACATCTTGGTTCTTTTAAATAGTGCTGTCATGAACATGGAAGTGCTAGTATCACTTTGATATCTTGAGTTAAGTTCTTTTAGATAAATATCCAGAAGTGTGCTTGCTGGATCATACAGTAGTTCTATTTTTAATTTTTTGAGAAACCCTTTTCCTGTTTTCCATAGAAGCTGTATTATTTTGCATTCCATGTACAGTGTTCAAGGGTTCAAATTTCTCTACATCCTCAGCAACACATGTTGACTTTTGTGGTTTTTTTGATAATAGCCATCCTAACAGGTATGAAGTGATATCTCAGTGTGGTGTGACTTACATTTCTCTGAGAATTAATGATATTGAACATCTTTTCACATGCTTTTTGAGACATTTGTATGTCTTCTTTGGAGATATGCCTATTCAAGTCTTTTGTTCATTTTTAAGTTTAGTTGGTTTTTTTGCCATTGAGTTGTAGGAGTTCTTTAAATAGTTTGGATATTAACCCTTATCAGATATATGGTTTGTGAATATTTTCTCCCATTCCATAGACTACCTTTTCACACTGTTGATTGTTTCCTTTGCTGGGCAGAACTATTTTGTTCGATGCATTTTTGCTTTTTTTTACTCGTGCCTTTGGTGTCATGTCCAAGAATCATTGCTAAACCAATTTCATGAAGTTTTTCTATAAGTTTTATACTTCCAAATCTTATATTTAAATCTTTAATCCATTTTGAGTTGATTTTTGTATTTGGTATAAGATAAAGGTTCAATTTTGTTCTTTTGCATATGGATATTCAGTTTTCCTGAAACCATTTGTTGAAGAGACTGTGCTTTCTCAGTTGTGCCTTCTTACACCTGTTGAAAATCAGTTGACCATATATTTATGAGCTTATTTCTGAGCTCTCTATTTTGTTCCATTGGTCTCTGGTCTAATTTTATGCAGGCACCAGATTATTTTGATTATTGTAGCTTTGTATAACATATTTTGAAATCAGGAAGTGTGATCCCCCTAGTTTTGTTCTTTTTTCTTAGGATGGATTTGGCTGATTGTGGTCTTTTGTGGTTCTATATGAGTTGCTTTTTTCTATTTCTGTAAAAAAAATTCATTAAGATTTGATAGGGATTGCACTGCATCTGTAGATTACTTTAGACACTGAACATTTTAACAGTATTATTAAGTCCAAACATATGGGATGTCTTTTCATTTGTTTGTGTCTTTTAAAATTTCTTTCATCAATGTCATGTATTTTTCAGTATACAAGTCTTTCTTCTCCTTAGTTAACTTTATTCCTAAGTATTTTATTCTTTTTGATACTATTGTAAATGAGATTGTTTTTCTAATTTCATTTGCAGATAGTTAATTGCTAATAGAAATTGTAATTGATTTTTTTTTTTTGTAATTGATTTTTGTATGCTAATTTTTGTATCCTGCATCTATACTAAATTTTTAAATTAGTTTTAACAGTTTTTTAATGGAGTCTTTAGTGTTTTCCCTATATAAGATCATATCATCTGCTAAAAGGGGGGATTTTACTTCATCCTTTCCAGTTTGGAAAGTGGAAAGCATTTTATTTCCTTTACTTGCCTAATTGCTCTGAATGGGACTTCCAGTACTACGTTGAAGATAAGTGGTGATAGTGGGCATCCTTGCCTTGGTCCAGATCTTAGAGGGAAAGCTTTCAGCTTTTCCCCATTGACTATGATGCTAATTTTTAACTTTTCATACATAGCCTTTATTAGGTTGTGGTACATTTCTTCTATACATTCTTTTATCAACAGGTGTTGATTTTTGTCAAATGTTTTTTCTCCATCTATTGAGATGATGATGTGATTTTAATTCTTTATTCTGTTAATATTGGGTATCACATTAATTGATTTTCATATGTTGAATCATCCTTGCATCTCAGGGATAAATCCCACTTGGTCATGATATACGATCATTATAATGTGCTGTTGGATTTGGTTTGCTAGTATTTTGTTAAGGATTTTTGCATCTATATTCATCAGAGAAACTGGTCTGTAGTTTTGTTTTCTTGTTATGTCTTTGGCTTTGGAAACAAAGTAATGCTGACTTCATAAAATACATTTGGAAAACTTCCCTCCTATTTAATTTTTTGGAAGATTTTGAGAACAATTGGCTTTAATTCTTCTTTAAATGTTTCATAGAATCCACTAGTGAAGCCAGTTGGTCCTGGACTTATCATTGTTGAGGGTGAGTAGGGGAGGGTTGATTCCTCACTCAATCTCCATACTAGTTGTAGATCTGTTTAGACTTTCTATTTCTTCATGATTTAATATTGGTTGATTGTATTTTTCTCAGAATTTGTCCATTTCTTCTAGGTTATAGATTGCTGGTGAATAATTGTTTATAGTAGTATCTTATTATTCTTTTATTTCTGTGGCATCGATTGTAATGACAACTCTTTTATTTCTGATTTTATTTGTCTTTTTCTTAATTACTTTAGTTAAGGGTTTTGTGATTTTGTTTATATTTTCAAAAAAACTCAGTTTTATTGAATTTTCTATTTTTAATTTTAATTTTCTATTTTGCTTATTTCTGCTCTAATCTTTGTTATTTCCTTCCTTATACTAACTTTGGGTTTGCTTTGTTCTTCATGAGCTCCTTAAGATGTAAAGTTTAGTTGTTTTTGATGTTCCTTATTTTTTAAATAAACATTTATTGTAATAAATTTCCTTCTTAATATTGCTTTTACTATATTCCATAAATTTTGGTATAATGTGTTTTAATTTTTATTTATTTTGAGGTATTTTCTGATTTCTCTTTTGATTTCTTCTTTGACCCAATGATTGTTCAAAAGTGTGTTGTTTAATTTCCATGTATTTGTGAATTCAGTTTTCCTTCTGATATTGATTTCTAGTTTCACTCCATTGTATTCAATAAAGATACTGATATGATTTCAATCTTTTTATCCATTTTCTCACTCAGATTTGGAAAATTTTCAGCTATTATGTTTTTGAATAATCTTTCTGCTTTTTTCTGTTTCTCTCTTCTTTCTGAGGCTCTGATAATGTATACATTTCTGTTTAATGTTGTCTCATAAGCTCCTTAAGCTTTCTTTGCTCTTTTTTTTTTTCTTTTAAAATTTTTACTCCTTTGAATTTTTTTCCAATGGCTTGTTCTTAAGTTTATCAGTCCTTTCTTCTATCTGATTTAGTCTGCTGTTGAACTACTCTAGTGAAATTTTCAATTTAGTTATTGCATTCTTTAGCATTGTGATTTCTGTTTGGTCCTTTTTTATATTTTCTGTCTCTTTGTTGAAATCTCACTTTGTTTATGAATTATTCTCTTGACTTCAGTGAACATCTTTATGACAATTATTTTGAATTTTCTGTCTGGTAAATTTTATAACTCCATTTTATTAGATTCAGTTTCTGGAGATTTATCTTATTCCTTTGGAACATCTTTGTTTGATTCTTCATTTACTTGGATCTGTATGTTGGTGTCTGCACATTAGACAAAGCAGAGACGTCTCCCAATCTTTACAGAGTGGCCTTATACAGGAAAAGCATCCCACTAAACAGTTTAGCCAGATTCTGGAGCTGTTTCTTTTTAAAATTTTACATATTTGATTGAAATAAATTGTTGGACCAGTATTTGCAAGATGATCACATGGAGGTCAAGGTAGAGCCATGTTTCACTCTACCAGGTATTCTGGTTCATAATGAAGTTTCCTTTGTAGCTGCATTACATGTAAGTGAAATTTTTGGCTCTTATCTTCAACTGGTCCAAGGAGATCAGGAGCTGTAGGGTTGCCAACAATGTAGAATTTCTCTCTTTTGCTCTGCCTTGCTGACAGACTGCTTCCTGGAAAATAGAAAACAATTTTTCAATGGCAAAATTGTTTTACCATTGAAATGCCTCATGCAAGTTAATCTCTCTGGCATCAACTTGTTGCCAATCTAGGTCTGGGAAGCTTCCTGCCACCAGCTTGTCCTTATTTTGTAAATAACAGATTGCTGGATTTCTTCCAACAGTATATTCCATCTACTTTGGAAAACTACACCTTGCTGGTTTTGTCTGAGATCTGCAACCTTGCTATCCTTTTTCAGCATTTTTCTGCATTCTTCTTTGACCTTTAATATGTTTAGGGTTATGGATATCTTCTGGCTTCACAAAGATTGAAGTTTATCTTTTGATTATATTTTATTTCATATTATGATAGCCAAGGAAAGAAAGGGAAATTCAATGATTGTTTTACTATCAGAAAATAGGAAATTGAAAATTTAAATTAAAACAATACCATTCTAAACATTAGCTATGTAGATTATGTGCAATTGTTTTCTCTTCTAAATCACATTCTGGTTAAATTTCTTTAAATTGAATTATAAGATTAAAGGCCATGAATACTTAAGAATCAATACAGATTGACAAATTGTGGAAAATATGCACCAATTTATGCTTCCACTAAAATTATATAAAGTTTCATAATCTCCATTCCTTCATGTACATGGGCATTATTATATATTGAAATCTTTGCTAATTTCAAATCAAAATGTTAGCTTAGATTTTGATTTGCAATTTTAGTAACAAAAAAAGGATAAAGAATTTTTTCATATTTTAGTAGAGTTATTTTTCTTTCTTTTGGAAATTGACTTTTCAATTCTTTTGCTTTTTTTCTCTTTTCTATGTTTTTCTATAATATTTTTAGACATTTTCTATTAAGAAACAATGCTTTATAATCTATATTGTATTTTAATAGAGTTTATCTTTTGTATCATAATTTTTTATTTATTCAAACTTAGTTATCTATTGATCTTTTGCCTTAATATTTTTATATTGATTTTATGCCAAGATCAGTCATCACTGATGAAAATTAAATAGGATGTTATATTATCTTTTTTTCCCAGCAAATATATAGTGTTCTTAAAAAACACTTTATCTCTTTAATCCATCTGAATTTATACATTATCCATATTTAGGCATCTACAATTTTTTAAAATTTATTTTATTCAAGTATAGTTGATTTACAATGTTGTGTTAATTTCTGCTGCACAGTAAAGTGATTCAGTTATACATGTATATACATTATTTTCATAGTCTTTTCCATTAGGGTTTATCATTGGATATTTAATATAGTTCCCTGTGCTATACAGTAGGACCTTGTTGTTTATTCTATATATAGTAGTTTACATCTACTAACCCCCAACTCCCAATCCATCCTACCCACATCCTCCCTCCCCCTTGGCAACCACAAGTCTTTTCTCTATGTGTGTGAGTCTGTTTTGTAAATAAGTTCATTTGTGTCATATTTTAGATTCCACATATAAGTGATATCATATAGTATTTGTCTTTCTCTGTCTTATTTCATTTAGTATGATAATCTCTAGATCCATCCATGTTGCTGCAAATGGCATTAATTCATTCTTTTCTTATGGCTGAGTAGTATTCCATTGTATATTTGTACCACATCTTCTTTATCTATTCATCTGTCAATGGACATTTAGTTTGTTTCCATATCTTAGCAATTGTGAATGCATCTATAATATTTATTTAACCTAATAATTATGATTTGTGCTAATAGTAACTTGGAAACAAAATTCTTCCTTAATGTTTATCTATTAAATATCCTAACAATTGTAGTTGTATTTCATCCTTTCACTAGATTATAAACCAAAAACATGATTACATAAAAAATCAAAAGCAAATAATTAAAATTTTCATCAAGTAATAAAAGTATTTTCTCCAAAATACTAGTTTCAGCATACATGCTTTGATATTATTCTTTAAAATGGATGTATCCTACAGGTCACTGACACATAATTTCAAAAGCAAAGCATTCTAATATTTTTTCAACCTTGTTGGCCTCATGATGATTTTCCATACTGCATTTTACTTCCTTCTTTATTGTCTATTCTGCTCCAGCAGTTTTAGCAGATGCATGTGGATCATCAGGCTCAATGTCTTTCTATTGACATTAATAGTGCTTTAGATGTGATGTGATTGCTAAAGCATTTCTATAAACTGGTAAAAATCTCCTATACATTCTGCATAATGCAGACTTAACTTTAAAATATTCACCCAGAAGAAGTGACTTCAAAAAAACATTACATTCTACCTCAGTGCCATCAGGAGGAGGAAATTCACAGCTAAAGATCAAACTCGCAAAACTGAAACACAATAGGACACTGAGCAGATAGCATTAAGAGAGACTAGGTACAGGAGGCTTTGAGCCCTGACTGTAAACTTGTGTTTACTTTGCTCAGAATCTACATTTTTATTTCATGAGTCTTCTACTGTGAATTTTATTTCTCATTTTACCCCATTTAAATTAATAAGAAACCTTGCTGTTCTGTGCCTGTAGCCTCTTGTATATCTGTGTTCAATGGAGCTAAACCTGTGATTCTTTTAATTTATTTTTAATTTATAATGCTTAAGGACATTTCTGTTTATTAATCTCTTTTCAAGGCTTTTAGGGCCTTTGTGAGAATCTCCTGAAGAATCATCCTTTCAAGAAGATGATGACTTATTTCCCCCAATCACAGGATTTCCTGGACATCCTGAGTTGTCCCACTAGAGGCTTAGCTTACACGTAATTTTTCCACATTGGAATTTGTTGACCTCTGTCCACTCCTCTGTAGGGAGATTCCTTGACTAGTCCACTTAACCAGCTCTACTCTTGTCTCAACATATTTTTGGGCTTATGTGTTAGCTATTCAATGGCTCGGTTACTTAGCCTTGTCTTCCCCTTCCCTGTGAGTCTGACATGTGACTGAAGCTTTTCTCACCAACTTGGTTTCTTTCTTTCATCAAACTTTATCTATTGCCTGGGTCCACTTTTTCTTCTTTTGCTTAATAAGTTCTGGTCAAAAAATCTTGGCCCTCACTTATCCATGGTTCTAGTGGCTTGTCTGAACTCACCATTTTAATAAACGTGTGTATATTTAAAGCTCAGGGCCAAGGGAATCCTGAGAAGTTAGGGAAGTTAGAGAAGTAAATGTAGCCTGTTGAATACTATAATAGGTGAATACAGGTAAGGAGAACAGGGAGTGGCTGGTAACGGATTCAAAAGATAAAGAAATGAACAAGGCAAAATTTGTAAGATATGGAAGAAGTATGCTGATATTCTGATGAACAGTCAGACTAGTACAAACCCCAGAGCATTTCTTCCAGCAGCAATGAGGAGAATGTGTGGCTCCTTTTCAGACCCTGGTTGGCTGTGGGTGACCAGAGGCAGTCAGCAGACCTAAAAGCCATTAGTTAACATGTTTTTTATATTATTTATATTTTTTGTTATATTTGTGTCTCTTGCATACTTTGTTTTGCAAAATGTTCTCTTATTAGTCATATGGTTTCCTTCAGTAGCTTGATACTTTTGTTAACTGAAAGCCAACACTGAAATATAAATTTATATTTTTACTTTTTAAAGTCTGCATTCACCCTGTAATACTTAGGGGACTACTCTCTGTATTAACTGTACATTCCTACATGCTATCTGGGTTGAGAGTATATGTTAAAGCGGAGTCTTATTACATATTTAGATATTTATTTAGATATAGGACTAGTTATCAACTATGAGAGTTGAGACATTGATAGAGGTAAAGGCTTTTGCCCCTACATTTTGTCTGAAGTAGAGGTAAGCAGAGGGAGTCAATTGCAATATCTTAATACTACCGCTTACATCTTTTGTTCCTCTCAGAAAATATGTTCATCATAGTTGCTAGTTCCTGTTTCTGCTTTCCAAAGACTGACATTTTCTTACCATAGGAAGACTTCTTTCCTGATCCTGGTACTAGTGGCAGTTATCTTAAGATTTTCACCAATGACTGAAATATTGAGATACATCAGGGAAAACTGAAGAGGATGCATCAGAGAATGTTATTGGCAAACACAAGAAGAAAAGCATTAGCTCTGTTAACTCATCTTTATTGTTGCTTGAGATCATGAGCTCTGTATGTGTGTGTGTGTGTGTGTGTGTGTGTGTGTGTGTTTGTATGTATAATAGTGTCTAATATGAGTGAGAGCAAAAACAAATGCTTTTTATAATCATCCAATAGGTGTGTCATCTGATAGCCAAAAAAGAGCATCTGGCACATTGTAGTGGATTAGGGGAGTACGTCACCCCAGAGACAGACTCACTATTTGTAAGCATTAAGTTAGACAAAGGCAGAAAGTCTAAACATGGACAAAGACAACATTCACAGAACTAAGCATTGTGATATTGGGAAATGATTTATGCTGGGAAGAAACTTAGACTGTTATCAACAAATCCTGACAAAGGAAACCGCTCTGCTATAGATTATAAAACAGATCTTGCCAAAGTGAATTAACTGGCCTAAATTCTGTAAATAACCATCTTTACAGAAGACACATATATTTTTATCAACTTGACAAACCAAGGAACTAACTCATGAACCAGAGAAAATTTTCAAGACCTGTGGACAATGAAATTGCTTAAAAAAATGGTTTATATTTGAAACAAGTTGGACTCAGGAGTTTTACCTCTTTGTGTGATTTCCTGATGATTCTTCAAACCCCAGTCCTTCATTTCCAAGTTTGCCATGGCATTTTCACGTGAGGGGAGGTTTGCCAATGTTGCTAACACAACATACACGGATGCTGCTCATCATTTTCACCTTACAATTTAGCTCCTCCTTCTGATTTCTTGCTGATGATTTCCAGTATTCATTTTCAGTCCCAGAAGCTCAAGACCTCTGAATGTTCTTTGATTTATCTTTCTTCTTCCTCCCATTACCAGTGGTTCATCAGGGGCTGTCAATTCCTTCTCCCTACTGCCTCACACTGCCCTTTCTTCCTGTACATTACCCTAGCCCTAGTTAACAGTCTTATTACTGCTTACTTAAACTATTGCTATAACTCTTCTCTTTGCCTCCAGTCTTGTTTCTAATCTACTCATTCTGCATTTGGCTGCCAAATTAATCTTCCTAAAGTACAGCTTTGATTATGTCACCCCTGCTCAATAACCTTCAAATCTCTCTTCTTTGCTTACCAAATAAAGTTCAAACTTTTTAGCCTTTGACATTATGATCTAGGCTTATTTTTATGGGTTTAGCATTAATATTTTCCTTTTGTTGAAGCTCTAGCAAAACTGAACAATTCAACATTCTGCAACCAAGCCTGGAAACTTCCTTCCAGCAAAGGTTTTAATAATTATTTTTTTCTACCTGGAATGTTTTTTATGCTATGTATTAAAACACTCTTCAGTTTTTCAGTGGGAGCTTTGGCTTTCACTGAAAGATCTTGAATACACAGGCTGGAGTGTTCTCACAAGGGCACATGAGGACCCAAAAGGAATGAAGTAGAACCAGAGATAGAAAAATAAGGGAAGAAGATGGAGCAGTAAGGGCTGAAAGCCAGAGGCAAGGAAGTCTGAGAATTCTAATATGAATCCAATCTTCCAGGTCATTGTGAAATTATGCTCATCAAGGTAGGATGATGAAACATACTTCATTTAATAATTTGTTAGTCCATTTTCTAAATATTCAGGCATGTGATATTGAGGTCTCTATTTATATATTCTTGCTCTGGGCCGAACAAGTATTAGAAGCAGGCCTACTTTTTATCTATGAAATCCAAGGCTTGAGCACATTGTGTCATCTGGTAGACCTTTATTAATATTTGTTGACTGTAGGAAATAGTCTGCTGCTCTTTCCTTGAAACTCCAGAGCATTTTTTATATACCTTTCCTATGGTACTAATCACAGTCCTCTTTAATTTCTTGCATTTTGTGTATGTCTTGGCATATGCGTGTGTAATCTCTGTGAAAGAAGTATGTGTAAAACTATACATCTTGCATTGCTTGCATAGGAATGGGGGTTAAAAATTATTTGTTGGATGAAAAATAGAAACCCAGAATTTGCTTTAGAAGAGATATAAGTGCTCGTGGGATTTGAGAGCTACAAGATAGCTTAGACATGAGAAACTAACTCCAGAAAAGTTAAATGGGTTATACAGGTCTCGTGACTATTAGTAGCCACTGTGTGGCTAGAATTCAAGCATTATGATGCCCTCCTCTCCCAGTGAAGACTGTGTTAGCACATTGTATTAAACATTAATTGGGAAGTGTCATTAAGAAAGATGTAGAGTTAATATTGTGAGTATGTGTAGCAGTACTTCCTTTCATGAATGCTACAGTCAACTTGTGACATAGAAGATGCTAAGCTTATAAAGATTGAAACGTTCCAGAAGAGCTTAGTTTGGTCACATCCATAATTGCCACACATTGAGAATTTAGCCAAGTGTACCCAGTGTTGATATACAGTTCACTCAATAGACAGCAGGATTATGTTGCAGCAGTTATCAAGATTTAGTACTTATGTCATTTAGAACACCCGACCTGCATTTGTGTTTGTATAGGGCATTACTGTGAGCAAATAATGTCAGCTTAGGTCTAATTTCTATAGCAATAAGGCACTTGACAAAGATGGTTTACAACTCTAAAATCTGTTTAGGTATATAAAACACAACAACCCTAAAATCTGTTTCAGCACATGAGACAAAATTCTTGGAGATATACATATATAATTGCCATGTATTGCAATATACCCATCTAATGGGTGGGGGTGAGGAAACAATATTTGAAATTGTAATGGCCTGTGAGAGTGATCTCAATACTGGTCCTATAGCACTTGATAAGTCATTTATTTAGTAAAATAAATCATAATTGTATTTCATTGTTTCAAGCTGTTACCAAGCGAAAATAAGATTAAAGTGTTTGGCAATGTATACACATTATTTGTGTTAAGAAAATATCAAGTGAAGGAAACTTGGTGGTAAGAGGACATGATATGACAATTATTTCCAAGAGGGATATTTCCTTCTAGCAAGTTGATACTGTGATAACACTTAGCTTAGGTGTTGAATATATACACTGAATTGTACTGTTTTACTTCTAACACCTTAGTTCAGATATCCTTTCTCCTTGATAATACTCAATAATACTTAAAAAAATAAGGAAATGGAGTTAGGAATGCTTCTGAAACATATGAATGAGACTAGAAAGCTAGGTGTCTTGATAACTCACCTGATTGGACACTTTAAAGTCATTCTTGTCTAGAATGAGATTGTGAGGTCTGTTCATCTTGTAGAGGAGGATAAACCTTAGCCATCTGTTATAATTTTGATTGGATGATGCCAAAGTACATTAGAAAACAATAAAGAAAAGAAAGGTGGATTATATAGGGGAGTGCTCACATTTGTGGTTTCAATCATTGGAACACACAGATTCTAGAATAAAGTGTCCCTAGATTGTGTTTTAGTGTGAGGATTTTGAACTTAGTATGGCTTGAAACAAGGCCACTGAAGTGCCACGCTAGGATGGAAATGACAGTAGAACGGATGCATTTCCAGGGCGTGTTTATAGTGCACCTTGCAGAAACCAAGGGAAATGGAGCAGCGCTCTTCAGGGAGGTATGGGAGCATTGCCATATCCCTCTCCTCCCTTGGGTAGCAACCTTGTTTCCAGCTACTATCTGAGGTCCCTTAGCTCATCTTGCTCTCTCAGGTATTAGGCTGCACACCTGCTGGGAAGTGGTTACATGAGCTTCAGGAAGCTCCCGTGCAAATCTAGGGAACTATTAATTGTGTCCCTTGTCATCTAACTTAGACACCTACTTCCTTTTCACTTGGCTGATCTCCACCTATGCCTCGAGACTAATGGCTTCGTCGTGATCTCATGTTTTTCAGTTACCCTCCTGGTATTGCAATTAAATGATACCCTGGTATGCTATCTGCCATAGAGAGAAGAATTCAACATCAATTTTGGACCTCATTGCTCAGCATTTAGATATCTGGGTACCAAAGACTGCTCCGTAAGAGAGAACAGGGAAGTTCAAGTTCAGATGAAAGAGCACTGTCCATCTTAATGTCTTGAAGTTCTGATTTATTGAATTTCATTCATTTAAAAATTAGATATTGTTATTCAGTATTGGATAATAGACTTCTATATATAATTATTTCCCATGAAATGTGACACAACATAGATAAAATGAAAAAAAAGTGATAAATACCAACCTAGATACATAATTATAGCTGTGCCAGTGAGTGTTGTCTCTGGCTCTAGGCTGCCTGGGTTTGAATATTGTCTCTTCTACTGATTGGCTGTGTGACTTAAGCAAGTCATTTAACATCCTTGTGACTTACATCCTCATTTGTAAGATGGCAATAATAATGGTACTTACTTCATGGGGTTGTTAAAGGACTTAAATAAATTAACATATTTAAAATACTTAGAAAAATGACTGGAACTTAAAGAACATTGAATAATCATTTTTTAAAATGTTATTTTGTTCTACTTCCTCTAATTACTATTCCTGTTGGATTTTTTTTTTTTTGTATAAATTACATTTTGGTTATATTTTATTTTAATTATGTAACATTATAAATAGTTTCATGTGTAACATATTTTTCTGAACAATATTTTAAATTTATTCATTTATTTATTTTAGGCTGCATTGGATCTTTGTTGCTGTGCGTGGGCTTTCTCTAGTGGCCTGTTCTCTAGTTGCGGCAAGCAGGGTTTACTCTTCATTGTGGTGCGCGGGCTTCTCATTGCAGTGGCTTCTCTTGTTGCAGAGCACAGGCTCTAGGCACTCGGGCTTCAGTAGTTGTGGCACGCGGGCTCAGTAGCTGTGGCTCATGGGCTGTAGATCACAGGCTCTGAAGTTGTGGCACACGGGCTCAGTTGCTCCATGGCATGGGGGATCTTCCTGGACTAGGACTCAAACCCATGTCCCCTGCATTGGCAGGCGGATTCTTAACCACTGTGCCACCAGGGAAGTCCCTAAACAATATTTTAAATAGCTAAATAATTTCCAATTGAACATAGGTGTTAAAACTTATTTAACCATATTCTGCTTGCTGGTTACCTAGGTTGTTTCCTGTGATTTGTTGCAATATATAATGAATCGACATGTTTCTTTGTAGATAAAATAGCTTTCATACTTGAATTAATTTGTAAGCGGAATTTTTGAGTTAAATGGTATGAATATTTTAAAGATTTTTTTAACTGATTTTCTAAAATATAGTGGCACTGTAAATTGCCACGAACTATAAATAATCATTCAAATTTAAATGAGACTTAAATCATGCAGTGTGATATAGTTTAATTGCTTTATTTTATTCCTAAGTTGAGGAAGCTTATTTGATAAATATCTACCTGTGTTTAATGTATTATGTTCCCAAGAAGAGGACTTGACTAGATAGCAGTAAGTGAAATGTCCACATTGAAGTTGAAGTACATAACTCTGCTTAAATACACCACTTTTTTAGCGTGAGGCTCAAACACTTGAAGTGTCTTATGACCTAATTCTTCTTAAATCTTAGTTTAGCGATTTTCTGATATTGATTTAAAGGTTTGTAATTGTGCATTTTGGAATTATTTCATGACTCTCCTTACTTCAAAATCTGTTGAGTGGTTCTTGTTTTCACACAATTTTATTGCAGATTTTACTTCTTTATTCACTCAACAAATAATTCTTGAGCTTCACTGGTTGCTAGGTGCTTAAGACACTGAAGTGAATAAGAAATGGTCCTTGTCCTCAAAGAGCTCTCAGTCTAGTGAGAGAGAGAGACACAAAAATGGAAGAGGGAGGTGATAAGTAGAAGGTTATCTACAGTGGATGATCTGAGACCTGAGAGATATAAGACTGTCTAGTTAAAGAGAGTGAGATGGAAGACATTCAAAAAGAGGAGATAGACTGCTACAACTTTGTGTCCTGTAAAAAACAAGCTGTTTCTATTTTCTTCTATGGTGTTCTCTTTAAAACTAAAAACCACTTCATAATTCTACCAAACTTATGTTAATACACATTACAGGTCATACTTTGAGGCGGTGGGGATTGTGTGATAACAGATACTTTTATTCTTAATCCCTCCCATTGACAAGATTGATTACCTAAAGCGAAATCGGGGCAAGCAGGGGACTATTAGTATCATTTTTAGTATTGACGTTTCATCTGGGTTCTAATCTCCCAAGCCTCAACAAGCCTGTTGTAAATCACCCCTCCTTTGTCCACCTCTCCAGACCCCATGGGCATTTAAAAGGTATATATCTCTAAATGCAAGTATGCAGTCTCTAACCAGGATTGGAAATTGGTTTTAAGTCTCTATAACATTTTCTGTTCTACTGTTACGAACTCGGATGAGCAACATGTCACTCTTGCCCTTTAGTCCAATCTAAGGTTGGCAGTTTTAGAAAATAAAAATATAGAAACAATTACAGAAAAAAACTGAATTTCAGATTAAAAAATGAATGATTTTTAAGTATAAGTATGTACCTTGCAATATTTAGAACATACTTACAGTTAAATAGTATTTATAGTTTATTTGAAATTCAAATTTAACTAGACATCCTGTATTTAATCTGGCAATTGTAATCCAACCTTTAGAGTGAAACTCACTTAAACTGCCCATATCATGGCTCCTTACTCTTCATTCTACCTTCAATAAAGGAGGGCTCCTTCAAAGTGGAAACCCGCACTGGATTCATCTCAAGTAACATGGAGAAGAGAGAGACTGGTGAGAAAATACAAAAGAAAGTATCCCTTGAGAAAGAAAGATCTTCCTTACTTCATTTCTCCCACAGAAGCTCCCCGTTTCTACAAATTGCATTTTTGAACAATATAAGGAGTGCTTTATCTAAAGACTAGTCATACCATCAAAGATACATTTTCTAAGATGCTTTCTCTTGTTCCAACTGCAAAGTAAGCAAAACAGACCTAGAGGTTAAATGAAAGGAAAGATACTTCTTCCCTCGTTTGCCTCATTGCTAAGAAAGTGAAAAATAACAGCCCTGAATATTCCCCAAAGAAGTGCTGCTCTGCCAAAGTGTAACATCTGGGATGCACATGACTGACGATGTAGCAGGCAGCATGTGTAAGGCCCCTGGAATATTCATTTTGACCTCTTTCAGTGTGTAATTGTTGAGAGAAGTGGGAATCACAGTTATAAAGAGTCTTTGCTAGTGACAAGTTCTAGGGTGGCCTAAATCACAGAGGCAGAACCATATACTAAAGCCAAGGGAACAAAGTCAGACGGAAATCAAAGTATGGCATTATGTACCTGGGCGGTGGGTGGGGCTACATGGCAGGAGAGTCTTTACTTGTATGTGACCTAACTTAGGGTACAAATGGTCTTTATGTTTCTGAAGATGTTTAAGTACAAAAAGAAGAAAGTCTGTATTCACCTATCACCCGGAGCAAAGATTTAGCAGATGAAACCACAGGTGTTTTACTCAAAAGAACGTGAGGGGAAGACTGGAGTCGGTTAAATGTTTCATTTGTTCCTCATAAAAATCTCTAGTCGAGGACATTACTAGACTTTTATAGATTTTATACAGCATTTAGTCTTTGAAAAAAATTTTTCCAGGACTTCTGTCTATTATTAGATAGCTATACTTAGCTTAATTAAGCCTAATCATTTAAAATATACTACATACTGTACAATCCTGAATGTATGTTTGCAAATACTTGAACATTTTTATTAACAGTATATTGCTAGAGTCTTTTATTTATTGCAGGCAAATGGTTGTATACTCTACACTCTCATTTCTTGTGCAAAGGAAATTCTCAACTATGCAAAGACTCAAAATTATATAGCACAATGCCTTCCGGATTTTGAGAAGAAACAAAACTAAAAGTTCAAAATAGAGAATCATAATATAAAAGGGCTTATAATATACATTACTGCCAATTAAACATTTTGTCAAGTTTCAATAATTGTTGTAGATATGATAATTTTATATAAATATTTTAAAAATAATATTTTGTAGCTAAACTAGTGTGATGCAGCTAAGAAGTGAGGAAAGTGGAGAGAAGAAATCTAAGGGGATGGACCAAAAGGGGAACCTCAGTTTTGGTGTTTACAATCAAAGATATGTGGGTGGAAGTGTAGTTTTTAAAATTTTAAATTGTTTATCTCTGTAGCCCTGAACCTTTACATTGATAAAAAAAATATACCATGCAGCATTAGACCAAATAGAGGGAGAAAAGAAAAAAAGATGTTTAAAGTCTCAGGGGACATATACAAAATTTATTCTTATGGTGAACCAAAAATAATCTCTGTATTCTTCTCAATGTTGAAATTGAGGAATGCTTTAAAACTTTAGATGCTCTAAAACTCAAAATAATACTAAAACTTTAAATAAACTACTCAAAAATTTAATATCCTCTGAAATAACTAGTTGGTAAAAATGGAGATCTAAACTAGTGTTAATGACCTTTGACACAACTTTTGTGAATGTTGTTTCCATTTAAAAGACTGTCAAAATTGTGTGGAGTTAGTAAAGGTCAAATATAAGATAAATGTGCAAAAGTCAATTGCTATCAACCAGAGATGACCATTAGAAGATATAATAGGAACCATTGCTTATACTCAATAGCAACCAAAAAAAAAACTTATATATTATTTAAAAATAATCCTAACAAGAAAATGGGTAAGACCTATAGGAAGAAGTTTATAAAACTTTACTGGGAAAGATAAAGTATTTAGGTAAACAGAGAGCTATATCAAGTTTCTGAATGCAAAGCCTGAATAATGTAAAGATAATTTTTCTTTCCAAATTAATGTGTAGATTTGCAATGGGACAAAATTCTCTTAGGAAACACTTGATCTCTACATATTCCTCACTGCTTATGTTATTTTGATTCTACATATGCTTCCACTATCAAATGGAATTATTAAAGATTTTTCTGTGATCATATCTTGAGCAATATTACTGAATCGTTAAGTTACAATTGTTCAGTTATGCCTTGGAATATCACGTACCAGGTTTGAAATGTGTGTGTTGGGAAGGGTGTGGGGGTCAAAAACTCATGAATTTCTCGAATGCACAGAAATAAAGATATAGGATTTCTGGTAAGGGATGATTTTCCCAGATAATTTCTTTTATTGCTTGTCCATATCACTTAAATTTTGTCCCAAATTAAGCATTAGATTTTTCTTTTTTTAATTTAATTTTTATTTTATATTGGAGAATAGCTGATTTGCAATGTTGTGCTAGTTTCAGCTGTACAGCAAAGTGATTCAGTTATTCATATACATATACCCATTCTTTCTCAGATTCTTTTCCCATATAGGTTATTACAGAATATTGAGTGGAGTTCCCTGTGCTATACAGTAGGTCCCTGTTGATTATCTATTTTATATATAGTAGTATGTATATATTAATTCCAAACTCCTAACTTATCCTTCCCCTCTCTAAGCACTTCAGATTTTAAAGAGCCCACTAAAGAAAGCCTGAAGTTCCTTCACCAAGACAAGTGGGTGAAATGATTGGGATGGATGGGTGCATATTTACTGATTTGGAAATAGTGCTTGTGAGCTCCCTCTGTGCTTGTAGACCTTCTCCAGAGTGGACAGTGGTACAGCCCAAGCTGAGGTCAAGCAGGTCAGTAATGATCTGAAGAGCTTATCTAAACTCACACTGTTTTTTGTAAGTCTCGGCATATAAGAGAACCCTGTCTCTAAAGGAGAGGAGTGGCAATATGAACAATCATATAATCTCTTTTTTCCTATGTGACTACTGAATCCAGAATAACTTTGTGTTTTAAAACAATGCATGCCCATGTGTTGGTTAGGGAAACTGAAGAAAGGCTATGGCCTTTGCCCAACCAGTTTTGGTTAAGCTCTTTGAACACCTGGATTGAAAAGCCTTTGAGGTGGCACCCAGACAAATACAACCTAAGCCTCTTTGCTTGGGATGCACTAATGAGATCAGACTCACCTTATTCTCTGACACAGCATCCTGTTAGTTTACTTCATATCTCTTATCATCATCAAGTGGTTAATTATTATTCACGTTTTTTGTCTAGTTGTTTTTGTCTATTTTCCCCCAATAGATTCCCACCTTTTTGTGGCAGAAATCATATCTTGTTCTCCATTATATTCTCAGCTTTGGCAAGGTGGCTAAACCAGAGTAGGCAACTCAAGAGCATTCATTAAATAAACAAATGAATGAATAAATGAATAATAAAGAGATGGTCTATTTAATAGATATTTTAGTATGGAGAAATTTGGCCTTTGAGGGGAAAAAAGGTAATGTTAATCACATAATCTCTATTAACAGTATAGATTTGTAATCTGGGTACTTGCTGCTAAGACACACAAAAGAAATGGATAGATTGCCACCAGATTTTGAAAATACATTTGGTGTAATCTGATGTAAATTATATGTTCTACATGAAACTGACCTGGGGAGCCCTGAAGGCACTGTGAAACATTGCATTCCTCAGGGTCAGAGAAGCGGAGGAGGACTGAGGGGGCCGCTGAGTTGCCTGTCCAGAGAGACATGCCACACATATTGGGACATCCTGAACAAGGCCATTAACAGTTGTTTGAGTCTCAAATTAAAGGTCACTGAGACAGAGGCACTCGCTTGCAGCAATGATTTGTCCTTGAGATGCTTTTTCTTGGACAACTCTATATACCAAGGAAGCTCTGGGGAAGAGTGAATACAAGTGTGGGGGGCCAGGGTCCCCACTTCTCGATGTTCATGCCTTTGAGTAATCCACTCACTCCCTTGAGCGTAGATGGGACCTGAGACTTGTTTCCAACCAATAGAATATGGCAAAAGTTACAGAAGTTACTCCCATGATTATGTAACATTATATAAGGCTGTTCTTTTCAGTTCTCTCTCTCACTCTCTTTCTGGCCTTGAAGAAACAAATGACTTGTGAACTGTTTATGGCAAGAGCCACGTGACAAGGAGGGACTGATGACCTCTTGTGGCTGAGGGTAGGTAGACTCTGGTCCACAGCCAGCAAGAAATTCAAGAGCTCTGTTCTACAGCAGCAAGGAGATGAATTCTGCCAACAACTTGAGGGACCTTCAAAGCAAATCTCTCCCAGTGGGGCCTCTAGATAAGAAAGCAGCCTTCCCAATCTCCCAATTCATCCCACCCCTCCCTTCCCCTACCATGTCCACACGTCTGTTCTCTATGTCTGCCTCTCTATTCCTACCCTGCAAATAGGTTCATCTGTGCCATTTTTCTAGATACCACATATATGCATTAATGTACAGTGTTTGTTTTTCTCTTTCTGACTTACTTCCCTCTGTATAACAGACTCTAGGTCCATCCAGGTCTCTACAAATGACCCAATTTTGTTCCTTTTTATGGCTGAGTAATATTCCATTGTATATATGCATATACACTACCATGTGTAAAACAGATAGCTAGTGGCAACCTGCTATACAGAGCAGGGAGCTCAGCTTGGTGCTCTATGGTGACCTAGATGGGTGGGATGGGGGGGTGTGAGGGAGGTCCATGAGGGAGGGAATATATGTATACGTATAGCTGATTCACTTCGTTGTACAGCAGAAACTAACACAACATTGTAAAGCAACTATACCCCAATTAAAAAAAAAAAAAAAAGAAAGAAAGAAAGCAGCCTTGTGGACATATTAACAGCAGTCTTGTGAGACCCAGAGCAAAGGACTCACTTAAGCTGTGTCTGGTCTCTGACCAATAGATACTGTCATAATGTGTGTCATTTTTAGCCATGAAAATTCTGATAATGTGTCATACAGTATAGAAAACTAATATAAACAGATTAATGAATTTAGTATTAAAGATCTCATTAAGCTCCTGAGGAAGACTGAGTAAACCTGCTATGCCTATATCTACAAAATATAGCAATTATTAAATAAATTGTGATACAATTAATTGGCTATTCAAAAGCATGCTCTCAATGAAGATTTAATTACATTAGGAAATGCTCAGTCTATTGATAAAGCAGAGCTTTATAAAACCAAAAGTAACTATAAGAATATTCACCAAAATATTAACTATTACATCTGGACCATGGACTTACAGATGATGTTTATTTTCTGCCTTATCTTTTTCTGAAGTTTCCATATTTGGAAAGTATTTTGTATAGACAGAAAAATATCTTGTTCTTCATTTTATTTTGGTCATATATTAAGATCTTCTGCATTTGGTTAATGAGAGATCCATGTCACAATCTCCTCTTTGAGAGGTGTATTTCTATCAGTGTACCGTCTAAGCTCAGAAACTGACTACTTGGTTGGGAAGCCCATCTCTGCCATTTAGGATTACTGTGACCTTGGTGAGTTACTACCTGCCCTTTCTAATTTTTCTCAATCTGAAAAATCGGAATATTATCATAATAGACTTACCTTATAAGACTGTTTAAAAGATTAAGTAATTTAATAGACAAGGGCTTATAAGAGTGTTTGACAAATAATAATCAATCAATCTTCTCATTCCCTTTAAAAATAACTTTGATAACTAAAATGTGCAGACAAGGATTTCAGGCCCCTTCCAACCAAATTGTTACTTTTCAGTGTATTGCTTAGAACTGATGAATTCCAAATGTATGTATGTACGTATGCATATATGTATCTGTATCCTCTCACGTAAGTCAAATGATGTAGGATATCTATTATGAGAGGACTAGAGACTGTCATTCTCCACCTTTTGATATTTATTTGACATTTATCTTCCATTCTATTTTGTTCTTAATATAATAGAGTAATAAAACTTTGGAACTGACAGGACCTTGGACATTGTCTGGTCTATTATCTGGTTTTCCATTTCTATTTTGCGAATATAACTAGTGACATAACTGTGGGAATGTTAACACTGAAACCACACAGAATATCAGAAGATCCAGGAATTAATCACCTTCTCATTCTCTCTCTGTCTCTCCCCTTCTCTCTCTCCGCTCCCCTCTCCACACATACACAAAGTGAATATTTATGCACATGTTTATTTTCCATTTCTTTAGTTACAAGCTCACTTATCAACAGTGTCAAAGCATTTCCTTTCTTGGCTTCTTCCTGAAGGAAATGTTTATTATGAATTTTTAAAATCCACAACCAACATAGGATTTCATAAAAGAAGTGCTGACAGAAACTTATTTATCCTCTTGAGAATACAACACTGTGCATAATAGACATTTAGTAAATTGTTAAACAGCATATGATTAAATGTTAACATAAATAAAAGAGAGTACTTAAATGAATTTTCATTCCTTTTGTTTTCCCCTTGCTGAGCTACAGAGCCATTTCAATAAATAAAAAGAAAATAGTGGGAGAAGTGAGAGCAAAATTTACTAAAAAAGCATGTCTATCCCCCACTCCAGTTCTGTTTCCTTCTTCATGTCTTTTCATTGCTAAGAACTTATTTTATCAGTGAACAATTAAAACCACCACTATAACAACACTAACAACAATAACAACAACAAAAGGTAGTTCCCAAAGACTAAAGCAGTTTTAATAGGCACTTAGCACAAATGTGGACAGTTTAACTACTTCAGGAATCTCTTCATTCAGAGTAATAATACTCTATCAGACATGAAGGAGCCTATTTTATGAGCAAGGTCATTAAAACATACTCTAGAATGTGGAACCTAGAAAAATGATACAGATGAACCGGTTTGCAGGGCAGAAGTTGAGACACAGATGTAGAGAATGAACGTATGGACACCAAGGGTGGAAAACTGCAGTGGGGTGGGGATGGTGGTGTGCTGAATTGGGCGATTGGGATTGACATGTATACAGTGATGTGTATAAAATTGATGACTGATTAAAAACAAACAAACAAACAAAAACATACTCTCATGAAGATTTGCTGGAAAAAGAAACCAATGGGCACCACTTGACATATTGAAACATTCATTGTAAAATACAATTTAAGTATAATTTTGAACAAAGCATGGGTACCATTTATAATTAATTAAATGCTCAAAATATTTCAAAACTCTCCTTTGCAATTACATTTTAAAAAAAATACAACAGGAAAAATTCTGCTAAGATTTCAAAAGGAATGTGTTCACAGAGGTGCATTTGTAGAATTTTCAGAATAATAAGCAGCTGTCTTGCCAAAGTTATCTGATTTATAAATTTACTATTATTGCTACTTGGGAGCCAGCTGGTAACTTTAAGTGTCTCATTTTCCTTCCTTACGTGGTTTAAGAATTCAGTTGTGAGTGGTCTTGGAGCTCATTTTCTGAAAACACTGGGACGATATTCCTACTCGAAGATCTTCAACTCAGGATTTAGGGTGTGTTTCTTTCACTTGTTGCTGGTGAGGATTTTACACCTATTACATTCTGAGGCTTGGCACTTTTTTTCTAAGTACAAGCTATAGCTTCTGAAATGGTTTCAACTAGCTAATGTTCAAAACAATTGCAGAAGTGATCAATTCCGGGGTGTAGATGTGTAAAGAGATAATGTTTCATGTCTTTTGGAAAACTCCCAAATATGAAAAGTGGTTTTCTTAACATAGTGTCAATAAGTTGCCTGCATATCTGGCTCACCAAACTGCTGGCTGAATGAACACATTTGACCCTGTACTTCAGGTCCTCTTTTGCAGCCTGAGACCAAAAGCCCTTTCTTTGAAGGGAAATATGACATTTTCTCTCTCTCATATTTCATATGAAGGAATTTTTTTTTTCTCTCAAAGTTTATGTGTAGGATTTGACTATTGTGCATCTTTCTTTTTCACTGCTCTGAGCTGGCGTGGATTCTGTCACACAGACAGGGTAGACCTTGTCTTACAGAGATGGTAATGTGGAGGCAAAGAGGTAGTCTGCAGTCTTTACCACATACTAACTATAGGATGTTTAATGAGATATATTTCCCATTTAGATTTTCATTTCTTAACATATAAACATCATATAGCATATATGCTATAAATATATATTGAGGAATAAAATAAATACTGCATGTAAAGTGCCTGGCATATAATAAGTACTCTTCCATATTACCACACTATCTCCCTTCCCTTTCTTTTTTTTTTTTTTTCCCTACAGAATAATAGAATTATTTTCATTGTATATTCTAAAAAACGGGTTTTAGAACCAAATAACATTTTTGTGCATAAGTTCTTCAAATTTCTTTAAATTATATATATGTGTGTGTGTTTATATGTTACCTTTAAACAGTAAAATAATCTCTATTCTTTTTTAAGCATGTTTTCTGTCTCAATTTTCCATTGACACCCAATAACTATCTAATAAGCCATGGAAGTTACCACTAACAACTTTGGGGAGGTTTTTGGTTTAGTGTCTCTAGACTATCAACTTTACGTCATGATCTATGAAGTGTCCTTTGCCCCTCAAGAAACATAAAATTTCCTTGCTCACTTGTTCGTCCACTCTCACATGAATGAAAGAAATAATAAGGGAAAATATAGTAAAAATTATAATATTCCAAAGAGGTCCAGGAGGTAGACACATACTACATCACTAGGGAAGAAAAGCTAGAAGAGCATCTTTGGATGAGACAGCCCTCTTGCTTCAGAATAATTCATAAGCAGCCATTCCAAAGAGGAAGCTGTCAGTGAGCAGAAGATATATAAAGTATGTTAAGTGGGAATAAGACGGCTGCTCTATCACTTACAATTTACTAGGCTAATAACATTCTTATATTCTTCTTGAAATATTAAAAACATGTATAAAATGGATCTCAGTGTCATTCCACTATAATGTAGTTCTGTAAATTCAGGTTGATATGTATCTAGGGATTTTATTTACTGATGTTTTGACATACGAGATTTTGGTTGTTGCTGAATGATAATTTAAACCTGTTACTCTGGAATTCAAACAGATTGGTCATGGCTTCTTTTTATACTGATGGTGATTGTTTCATAAACATTTACTGTTTATTTTTACATACTCTTATTTTCCTTAGGTACTTCAAAGTGAGGTCTGAAGTTAGCTTTTCTACTCAAGAAGGACTATTAAGAAATACTGGTTACAGTGAGCAGAGATTTTTGTGCACAGACTATAGCGACTGAATGCCTAATCAGGGAGAGTCTGGGAAAAATAAAAGAATTGTTTTGGGTGCAAGAATATGCTGACTAGAGTTGAATATAAGCTCTACAATTTAGGGATTTTTTCCCTCTAGGTCACCAGAGACAAGAACATGCCTAGGCACATGGTGATAATAAAAGAACATTTGTTAAATAAATATAGTATTCATGCTTGATGTAAACTTCTACATAGTATAAAAGATATATTTACTTGAATACAATGGGAAGGTATATAAAATCATGTAATATTACTATTTCATTTTAAAATGAAACTCAGAAATTTAAGATGATTTTCTCAAGGTCTCACAGCAAAACTTAGCTTAATTATCTAGTACCAAAAGTAGCTGGGCTTGGTAGAGAAGATTATCAAAAAAAAATTTTTTTTTCAAGAGGGACTTAATAGTCTCTTTGGGGAGAATGTATCTAAAGAAAGAGGATCCCAGGCATGATGCATGTACCCTAGGAAATTTCTGAAACTGGAGGGGTTCACTATTCTGAGTCCAGCTTGATGGCTCTGATTTGAATCTGTCCCCAGTCCAACCTCATAGATTCATGGGAGAAAGGTCCAGAAGAACAAACCAAAGTTAGCTGATTCACAAAGGTCTATATAAAACTTTGGGACATAGTGGAATGGCTTTGAGTTACAGTTAACAATACAGAGTATAAAACAGTATTACACAGAATTATTTTGTTAAGATCATGGCTATCATAGCTGTGGGGAAATTGAATTACTTAAATTGCTAAATACTATAGAATATAAATATATAATACAGCCAGTATAATTCATGATTCATCTTCAGTAGTTAAGAAAATATGTAGATTAAGAGTCTGATAAATAAAACATATGGTCAAATATATTTAGTGACTTATAAAGGCACAGTGTTCCTGCAGAAGATTTAATGTATTTATTCTTCATTTTCGAGAAAGATGGATTAGATATAGATTGTTATAGAGGAAAATTATATAGTAAATATATTCAAAACATGTATGTGTACACAGATAAATGTTGAATCTCAATAAATACACTTAATTTATACTTGTTTGGATCAGTTCTTCAGGTTTTTTGTTTTTTTTGTTTTTTTTTTTTTTTTTGCAATTCCATCAATTTGACTTCACAACACAATTAATTTGACTTGGTTAAAGTGTAGAATTATTATTTATCATTTAAAAAAAATAAAATTCCAGGAAAGAGTCAAAGTTGCATAACAATATTTTGCTGATATTTACTGGTCAACAAGTATTGAAAAAAATTGTGTTTTTCCTAACTTCCTTAAGTCCATAGATTAAAAAAAAAAAAAAAAAGATTCTAAAATGATTTAAAAAACAAGTAAAATTTTGGTGATATTGGAAACCAAGTTTAGAAGATGTCAAAGTAAAATAGGACAAAAAGCCCTATCTAATACAAAGTAAAGTTTACCTATTTCTTCCTCTTAATTATATCACTTTTAAAATGCTGTCACTGGTTCATTCTCTCATAGTATAGAAACAAGTTTGTCTCAAGTTGTATACGTATGGAGACTTTGGACATATCATTTTGTTTTCTCCCTCTCTCATAAAATGATGGGTAATGGGGTTACTTATAGATAGTATTGAACATTGTTCCCCTCATGGGTTAAGTGCAGCAAGTGGGAAGGAAGAGAAAAAAGTGCAATGAAATGCTCATGGACCCTGCCAGCACGCTAAATTATTATAATTGGGGAGGTGTATACTAGTGCAGACCTTTGGGGGCTCCCAGGAGCAGAAGTTTTATCTTGATTAGAGTACTATTAGCACTGCATTAATGAATCCTGGCTACATGCATATAGCAAGATGTGGCTTTAAAAGTTGGGTTGTAACAATATGGGACATATTCACTAATTAAAAAAAAAAAAATTTCTTTGCTATGAGTCATCCTGGCCCTCATGTTGTTGTAGAGTAATTGATATCACTGTAATGGATGCTGTGAAGCTCAGGCTCTCTTCCTTTTCTCTTCATTTCTAAAACAAGCATAGTTGTTACCAGTGAGTATGAGCTTTGTGAGCAAGGATGCCAGGACCTTATGATGATGAAGCTCATTAGTGCATCATCTTTAACATCACCTCAGCTGTGGTAACTTGAATTACTAAATTTTCCCCTTCTAAATTCAAGTCACTCCTTTATCTTTATTAATCTTTTCCCTAAAACTTGGATCCTTATCATTAACACATTCTATTTTAAATGCCAAGCATTAGGTAAGAAGTGTGTACATATGATTCTAGGTAAGTATATGTTAAAATATTCAAATATTAGAATTCGACCATTATGAAGTCGCTTATCAAATTCCTTGCTGTTTGTACAAGGATCTGGCATCATATGGATGAATCACATCTTCTATTGTCAATCAACAGTCTGTCTGTAGATGGATTTGACAAAAGCTGCAACTAAAGGAAGATTCTTGACTGGCAGCAGAGAAATTGCCCAGAACCACTACAGAAACCCCACTGTTATTTGAAACTTGACTGCCCAAAACTGATTGGGTTGTCACTGGTATTTCCCCTCAAGGGCAGAGCCTCATAACTAAATTTATATTTTAAAGAGCCAATATTAGAAAACCAGGAAACACTGAATTCAGTCTCTTAATTATGTCTTAATGCTAGTAAAGCCATGTTATGCTCTGGGGGACAGCAATATCAATTTCAGTCTAGAGGAAAATGTAAAATGGGAGCAAGCAAAAGTGGTTGAAGTACAAATATAAAAGTAAGGGATCTATTTTTAAATGTGAAAATGACAGCAAATATTAAATTAAAAGGACATTTTACACTGGCAAAATATATAATTTACTGAAATTCTTAGAGCTCATTGAAAAATCACAAACCTGTGAGTGAAAATGAAAGAAATTATACCATTAAATAAACTTTCTAGAATACTACTAAGCAAATTATCAGCAAACAAGATATTAAGACATTGGCAAGATGGTGGGTAGTCACATTTTAAATGGGAGCTGTTGATTCAGTTTTTATGGCTTTAAAAGAATTATTAGAGGGGTTTCCTTTAAGCTGCTTTGACTTGCATCTTTCTAAGTATACTAATTTTACATCCTTTTCTTGCCTCAGTGCAGTTTTACCATCCCATGCAGGGGTCCGTATTTAAGGCAGTGGGTAGAAGGAGTCACAGTAGGTTGGAAAAGCTCACGATCCATTTCCACAGCTTAGCCTGGGGTGAAGTATAGTTATCCTGTGAGATACTACAGAGGAAATTCAGAAGCAGAATGATTTTCTTTAGAAAGGAGAAAATGGCAGGATGTTCTTCACACTGTTTTTAGGCCATTCATTGGGAATGTGTTTATAAAACAGTATGAGAAACTTGCATGAACGATTTGGGTAAGAGAGAAAGAAATAGAGTGATACCTCTCTGGAACAATTGACTAGGTTATTTTCATAATGCTGGGGCACAAAATATAAAGGGTAAATGTTATGGATTGAATTTAAATCAAGAGCCAATTTTTATCTCAGCTCCTTTTCAATAGGAGTTGTAGATAAAATTTACTTTCCCCCTACTGCATTATAGTTTTGCCTTCTTGTTGCTCTCAGCTCACTTTTTCAGTTTATTAATTTATTTTTAAGTTTCTTACTTAAAAAAATGTACACCAAAAAACAAAATAAAGGTATAAAATGTCATAAACACCATCAGTAGGATGTCAACATGACACCAAACAGCATAATATATTGTTAAGATGAGTGTTCAATCTGGTGACTAAAATTTCTAGACGTTTGGTATTTTCATAGAAGAGAAAAATGCAAGCACTTTTCCATTTTATTACCACCTTCTTCAGACAAATAATGATTACTTTGAATTCATTTCATTTTGCCAGAGTGGGAATAGAACGCCTGGCATAGAAGGAATTCCACCTCGCAAAGCTCCTACAGTGGAAGAGAAAAGCATGTGTTTGATAAAACTGAGCAAAGTCCAATGTTCCAGGTTGTAGAGAATTTAAGGTACCTTGTGTTGGGGACACCATCCTCCATGAGCCCTGAGCATGTCTGCCCATTCTTGCTGAGTGCTCCAGATTACAAGGCTTATGCTTGTCACTAGGTCACTAAATAGGTCACAGTGATCAAAGTGTGCCTATCAGGTCACACTCAATCCCAGGCAAGGTAGATGTGTCTGCTGCTTGTGCAAACAGTGCTGGGTTCTTGGACTTGAGTTTCTTTCCTTTAACACAATTCACTCTTTATGTAGGTATCATCTGCTCCTTTTTGTCCTCTCCAGGAATTGAGCCTAGAGAAACTGGCCCAAATTTGCTGACCCTCTGGCAACTGCTTCTGTTGTGAGTAATAAAACCTTTAATCTCTGATCCATCAATCCTGTGTCTTCTCTCAGCATTCAGAAAGCTGTAACAAACTAAGTTGTTAGCTTGCAACCAAAGTAAAATCTAGACTTTTTCCAGCTCTTGAAATGTTAGAGATTCAAAGGTGAAAATAGAAAATGTATTCATAGAAATGTCTGGTCGATCTCGATATAAATATTGGAATCACACGTACATAGGTAGAAACTGAAGTTGTGGGCATAAAGAGAGAATAGAGTCATAAGAGTATAGGCTAGAGTTTGGGTTTTGGGTAATGCCAATAAACACAGGTTTGCTAGAAGAGCATGGGCCCGGACAAAGACAAGAAGAGAGAGACCAGAGAGGTAGGAAGTTAAACAAGAGAATACTGTGTCATAGAAGTCAAGAGAAGGGAATTTTTCAACAAAGGTAAATATTCAACACTGTTGAGAGATAAGTAACATATGAGTAAAACCCCCATTGGATTTAATGAGATGAGGAAGAGAGATACAGAGAGTTACTAGAAGGGAGGGGTTGAATAAAGGCTTATTAAAATACTGGGGAAGGATCTATGGACAAGTTGTGGTTGAAGACACCAAGGGAACACATAACCTATTCTCTAGAAGGCAGGATAGGATGTCATGGGATGAGGAAACATAGATCCATGGGAGTGCATGGATACATTGAAAGCACAGGTGAAGGGAATTCCTCATGTAGAAGGAGGAACAACCTGTCCATTATTACAGGAAGGAAGGAAAACAAGATGGGTGTGATATTATAAGATTTAACATTTGTTAGCTGGAAGATTTTTTAATGGCTTCATTTTCTCTAGGAATAGAGTCAAAACATGAATTGATATGTACTGGGCCTTAAAGTCTGCATCAAGTTTTAAAAACATGTTTTGATAGAACATGAGTGAGTCAATCAGAGAGTTAGAGGAGCACAGTTAGACAGTGTTGAAGGCCCTTTTCAAGATCATGGCTTTGTAGTACAATTTCATGGGTGACTTTGTTCACAGCATTTAGCTTTGAAGGTAGAGGAACTTAGCATATGGCTGGGTTTAGCAAAGGCAGTGGTTTTCAACCATGGGTTGTACATTAGCATCATGCTAGTAATTTTTGAAAATCCTAATGCCTAGGACACATCTCAGACCAATTAAATGTGAATCTTTACAGATGAGACTCAGAAATTATATCTTTATAACTTCCTAGATGATTTGAATGGGAAAGCAAAGTTGAGAATCACTGACAAAAAGAATGAAAGAGGTAAAGTTTAAAGGTGAGAGGTATAAGTTTCGTTGCATGTTAACAGGTAAGTCATTTGAATCTTTGGTTTCTCTGAGTGGAAGCCCTAAATGAACCCTCAAAGTGTCTTTTGCAGACAGGAAGCAGTCAACCAGTGATCTTGCTTTGCAGCCAGGCTAATAAAACCAAACAAGGAATCCTACTAAACTTTTTGTCAGAAACAAAACTAACAGGACCCTTCAAAATAAATCTTTAATATTCACCACAATAATTTATAGTTTTAACTTATGAGTTATTTTCTTGCTACAGTCACCACCAGGGGCAGGGAGGTGTGGGGATGGGGAGAAGTTGGTCAAGAGGTACAAAGTTTCAATTATGTAGGATAAATAAGTTCTAGAGATCTAATTAACAGCACGGTGTCTGTAGTTAATAATACTGTACTGTACAATGAAAATTTGCTAAGACAGTAGATCTCAGATGTTCTCACCACAAATCAAAACAAAACAAAACAAAACAAAAGGTAAGTATACAAGGAGATGGATAACCTTAAATATACACAATTTTTATTTTTTAAAAAAAGTACAAAAATAAACCCTGCATAATATTGAATTTAAAATGGATAGAATGATTCTTTTTTTCAGGTATCATGCAAACAGAATGAATAATCATTGCATATTTGATCCTACACATCACTTGAAAATATTGTATTTTGACACATTTTGATCTGAGAACATCCACAACAATGTGGAACACATTTCCCCTCATATATCTTGCTTTAAGCCCACTGGAATCATTAGATTCTATTTACTCAGGGTTAGATACTGCTGTTACAGCACAAGTATCATTGACATGAATCTTATTAGGTCAATCTAAACTTACTTAATTTTTTGAATAATTTCATTATCAAATAAATTTTTCATTGAACCACCATTTTAAAGAAAAAAAGCCCATTTAACTGATTATATTTTTAATTGGGTTAATTTCAATTACTTTTTGCTTTCAAACATATTGTTGCAAAAATTTTTTAAAATGTTCCAGTTTTCTACTTGACTAAGTATAATGTGGTAAACAAATAATCCAATATCTTTCTGACAATCTCATGTCCCTAGAGTGACTGAAGATTATACTTCAGACTATCAATTTTAATTGTACAATATTACAAAACTAGAACATCGGAGGGTATTGTATTAGCCACAAGCTACATCTAAAGTTTCTTTTTGTTTTGTCTTTTGTTTTTAGTTAAAATATAAGTCATGATACTTGTTTATTTTCTTATCATCCAAGAAGAGCCAAGACAATTCCACTCCTAGATATGTACACAAGAGAAATGAAAATATATCCACACTAAAAGTTGTACACAAATGTTTATAACAGCATCCTAATAGTCAAAAAGTGGAAACAACTCAAATGCCCATCAACTGATCAACAGATAAGCAATTTGTGGTGGCCATACAATGGAATATTATTTGACAATTAAATAAACGATGTATTGATATATGCTATAATACAATATGCATGAACCTTGAAAACATGCTGAATAAAAAAAAAAAGCCAGTCACAAAAGACCATGTATTGCATAATTCCACTTACATGCAATGTATAAAATATTGAAATCCATAGAGGTTGAAAGTAGATTAGGGGTTAACTAGGGAAGGCAGGTTGAGGAATTGGGAGAAAATGGAGGGTGACTGCTAATGGATATGGGGTTTCTGTGTGGGATGATGAAAATGTTCTAATATTAGTGCTGATTGCATTACTGAATATACAAAAAAATACTGACTTGCACAATTCAAAAGGGTGAATCTTATGATATGTAAATTACATCTCAATAAAGCTGTGATTAAAGAAGAGACAGGTAGTTTTAAAAATTATTGAGGATTTTTGTTAAAGTTTAATTCTAAAGAGATATATTTTCTTCTTTTTCTCTTTTTATTATAGCTAGAGTAGATTATAGTTCCCCCAAATGCTGAATTTTTAAAACATTCTTTGATGTACTACTCCTAAATTTGCTTCTGACTCATCCGTTACTCAGTACTTCAGCTTTTCTCTACCAATAACTGCAGTCTTGTGAATCACTTTTCTAAGATTTGTTTCTGTCTTTCTTTTAAACATAGTCTTCTGAAGCTGTTGTACATGGTTTAGTGATAAAATTTCGTAAATTTTTATTACACAACTATAGATTTGCTATTGTAAGTACTACATTTCCCAGGTTTCTCTATAAATAAGTAATTCTCTCATCTTTTACTTTTGAAATATATTTTGAGGAATCTGTGTCTTTACTAAAGAATAAGCATAAAGCCCTGAAAGATCTTATTCAAATAGAAATAACAGAATTAAAAATGTTGCATTCCAAATTTATGATTAAATGCAAATGCCTCATTAAAAAGCAAATCCTTCATTTAAAGTTGTTCAGTGGAATGGGACTCAAAATATGCAATCTGGTTAAATATAATATGCTGAAAAATCATATTCAAAAATAATTAATGGGCTTAGAGAAATGTTAGATCAATCTGCTTCTACCTCTAAATTTCTAGTAAGCTAGTGACTTCGTTTACACAAAACCTTCTTATCGACAGAAATTCCTTGCTTATCTTAATCTATTTCCATCATTTTCTGGAAAAATATGGTTAAATTTTTATCTCATCTGGGATACCTTTACAGATAAACCTGTCTTCAAGAAGTCCTGATATTATACCATTTAAAAACTGAAACATACCATTTGTGTGTTACACATTTGAACCTCACAATATCTTCTTTGTAATGGTTCTCAAGTTATTTCATGTTATATACTTTGTCTTATAATTAGATTTTCAGTATTTCAATGGCATGTCTATGTGTCTGATTTGTTATATATTTTAGAGTGTATAGACATAAAATGGCCATTATACACACACTGGATTATTTACAAGGCAGATATATATATATAAATAAATTATATTAAAATAACACGTTTATCATAATATATTTTGTCTCCTACCTCCCTTGCCACTTCCTCAGTATTTCCTTTGTAACTATTGCCCTTCTAATAATAGTAACAAAGGAAACACTGAGGAAGTATAAATGGTATGTGGCTGCAGAAAAGGAGGTTTTCTGTATAATCATAATCTACTTTGTCAAAAACTGAGGGAAAGTCAGAGAGAAGCAACACCAAAAAAATGAATTTTAGCTTTGACAATATCAAAATTGTCATTAATAAGTGTAATTTTGCCATTGCGGAAATAGAGCCATGGTAGAGCTGCTTAGGGAAAAAAACAGCCAGTAGGAAATTTGTAGTGCTGAGTTTCAGAGACAAATGCTGAGGGGGGAAAATATGCTGTTTATTCAGCATCCCAAACTTACATATTATTTTCTTCCTTTGAAAATCAGAGTGAACTAAGTGGAGAGAACAGGATGCCTGGCGAGCATATTGGATGGGTTGGGTTCTGCCATTGCCGACCCACCACTGTAACTGCCTTGCTTTCATTCATTTAGTAATTCACTCCTTGGCTGAGGACTTACTTTGCCCTGTGCCTTCCTAGGTGTTGGAGCTGCTACAACATATGCCTCCGTTTGTGTCTCTTCAGCTTTTGATGAAATGGATAAGCGTTAGCTCTTGAAAGTGAGGTAGCTGTGCATTGGGAAACAAGCAGGTTCTGTAGGAGGAAGTAACGAAGATTTAGTGAAAGGGCATGTATATTTTTACAACAGGAAGAAAATGTACAGTTGGATGGGATCGTGTGTTGTAGGCTATAACTGGATTATTTTTCCAGGAAGTTTTAGTGTATAATCCTCATCACATTTCATACTCAATGTCTTCAAATCCTGTTTGCACTTTTTATTTAAAGGGATCTTTCATCCCACTGAGTTGTTTATCCTAAAACCTCATCATGCCTTGCATTAAGATATAATACTCTCCATGGGTATTTGTTTTTTAAATTAATTTATTTTATTTATTTATTTTTGGCTTCATTGGGTCTTCACTGCTGCATGCAGGCTTTCTCCAGTTGTGGCGAGCAGGGGCTACTCTTCATTGCAGTGCGCATGCTTCTCATTGTGGTGGCTTCTCTTGCTGAGAAGCACAGGCCCTAGAGCACGTGGGCTTCAGTAGTTGTGGCTTGTAGGCTCTAGAGTGCAGGCTCAATAGTTGTGGCTCACAGGCTTAGTTGCTTCACGGCATGTGGGATCCCTGGACCAGGGCTTGAACCTGTGTCCCCTGCATTGGCAGGTGGATTCTTAACCACTGCACCACCAGAGAAGTCCCTCCACATGGGTTTTGTTCACTGCATTTAAGCACAATGACCCTTTTTATCTCACCCGTGTCCTGCCCACTATGCCACCTGCTCTCCTGGGGCAAACCTGGCTTTAAAACATCTTCCTAAAGCAGACCATTGAGAGTATGTCACTCTACCTGGATTTTGCAATTTAATATTTTGTAATTTAAAAGTTAAAAAAGTACTGTTTAAACAAAAGTTACACCCTTAATAGGATATCTCTTTTTCACTCTCATGGAAACTGAGATGTGCCACGTGTTCGTCTCCTACGTCAAACTCACCATGTGTTTACTTGCCTGGTTGACTGCTTCCTGTACGTTTCCTTTACTCCATCTGGATGTTTACAATTGTTCCTTCCCCAGTAAACTACTCCAGTGAAATCTTTTCAAAGTCCTCTTTCCTGCTCCCTTCTCCTCTTGTTACATTCTCCTGCTTAAACACGGGGAGCCACAGTTACAAATGGGAGACTGCAGACAGATTTATTTCCATTAACACAACCCTCCAGTTAAAGAACACTTCAGCGGTAAACAAGGGATTGTTTCCATAACATATCTTTTAAAGGACATTGGACCAATATTTCTTGGTATGCTGAAGGTTTTTTTCTCCCTATATTTAATTTAGTTCTCCCATTTGATGATTCGTTACCCTCTAGTTTAAAAAAAAAGTGCTACAATCTAAATTAAAAAGAGATTCTAATTACCTCTCTTAGGAGGAAAAAAGAATCATCCAGTAATTTAAAAATATTTGAGCTATATTTTGATGTGTTAAGCAAATAGACATATATATCATTTTAATGAAACATAACAGGATGCTTTAAAACATGTTTTCCTTAAGAGAGTTCTAAGCACAGCTCCAGACAGATACGTTTTCACTTTAGTTTTAAAGGCAGAAATGACAGTGCTCTATGAATAAAAATCAAAAGTAAATTTCCGATTCAGGGAGCCTACTTGCTGCAAACTCTTGTTCCATGGGATTTGAGATTATACATCAGGCAAACTAATAGCCTGCTGATTTCAACCTCAGTGAGTGACAGGCGACCCGTAGTGACAAAAGATCTAAAAATATATCAGGCTTTGGCCATTAAAAGCCTTATCAGCAAGTAACAAAAATCAACAGAGCTTTAGGATTGCCAGTGCAGGGATTTAAAAAGGCTCCTAGCAAGGGAATATTACTAACCATCCTGATAATCTGTTGACATACAATGCAGGCCGCCTCTGTCACCACTTTCTGGCTGAGAGCTTTAGGTGATGAAAGGCAAAGTGGTTGGGGGTGGGCCGTCAGCATTAATACTGACAGTCTACAGAGGGGCTGGATCTGTGGCGAGGGGACATGGGCACTAAACCTGTCGCAAAGTATAGCCATGGTTCTGAAGTCAGCAGGTGTTTAGATTTGCATGTTTCTGAAAGATGGCTGTATCTATTTTCATATTCTCTATAGCATCTTGATAGCTAATCATTAATTTTAATACTGTAAATCCTATTTAGAGTCAAAGCTTTTTCCATTAGTACAGTAAGTAATTGGTTCTTTGTCTTGTCCCCCAAGTGCCTTTTGGCACAAAAAACTCTAAGGAAACAGAAGTACATTAAAATGTTAAGTCACTATTTGTGAATTCTAACTATTCCCACTGAAGGGATATAAAAGTAGTGTGCCAAGGATATACTTGGGTAGAACCAGTAATTGTACAGTGTTTCCTGTTTGCATTTTCCAGGTCTGTCTCCTGATAGATTCTTTAAAGTGACACATCAGAGATCTGTTAATGGGTTGATAAATGACCAAGGTTGAAAACTGACATCTAGTTCAGTCTGTCATCTAGTGCAGAGATAATTTTCTATCCATTCTGCCAACGCAGGCACATTTCTAATGTCTTCCCAGATATAGAGTGGAGATGAGAATCAACCTATTTAGCTAAAGAAATAGAAAAAGAGAATTTGCCATCTGATGCATAGAATAAGATGCTTAGCTGGAAGGCTGAAAGGAAGAGAGAGAACTAGGGACAGTGGGTAAGACAGATGAGAAGAGAGCTGATGATAGTGGGAATATGAAACATAAACCAAAACAAACAATTAAACACCCACCAATGTAGCTACTACTAGACTCAAGGAGTCAACATACATCATCAATAGCAGAGAATTAGTGGGGGAGCCAGTTAATGAAAGATTTTACGACACCCTTATTGGCAAGTCAGTTGCCAAAATTTTCTAAAGATAGCTTCATGAATAGCAGTAAAGAAATCCTTGCCACATAAATAAATGTATTTTTTCCTTTTCGTTTGAGGTATTTATAGTGGCTCCACTAGTAATTTCTGTCAAGAATCTGGTCAGGAGTCATCAATCTGATGTATAGTAATGGCTGAGTGGGGAAAAATCAGTGGAATCAAATTGAGGAGTAAAACACAGAGAAACTCATGAAAAACTCCACAAAGAATGGATAAAATACAGCTGAGGATGTCCTGATGACTCTAAATGAATTGGTGCCAGAAATAATGTCATATTCTCTCTCCATCTCCACATTAGTGTCTCTCTACCGTTACTTCCCCCCATTGCATTCTTCACCACTTTTTTCCAAAATGGACAGATCAAAGGCAATCTTAAGGGGGAAAAAGCAGTTGCATAAGGGCGGACTTCAGCCTGAATAGAGTTCACACGGTGGAGGTGAGGGGGAGAGAACCTCCCCTTGTGTCTGTCATGGTGATGACAGGGAGATAGAAGAGCTTAAATTTTTCAGCGATGGAAGACAGCAGGGTTCCTCCTCCCCTCAGCATCATCCATCACCTTTCCCTATCTGCCCCAAAGTTTGAAATTCACTAATTCCAATTCTTTTGTTTCAAAATATCTGAAGATAGTTCTCACTTGCATTTTGGTAGATCAGCGATTGCCTCTTTCTATGTAACAGTTTATTTGATATTCAGTATTTCCAAAATTCAACTGAAATAATCCTTTGAGAAGATTTTCTCTTGGCTTTTACCCCTTATTTTGCATACCTCTTGCCATGCTAGTATTGACCTGTCTCATTCTGTGTTCTAGAGCAGGAACTATAGAAAATCAGAGAAATAATGATCTGCAACAATTTGGTTGGTAAGGGTCTAAAAAAGAAAGGTGCTTTTAGGACAGGGATGATACAATAGAGTGTAAAACTGCTAAACATTATGTTAAAAATTTAATTTCACTTGATAACATTCGTTTGCTTGCTCCCTATACAACCTTGTTACTAGTACAGTGTAGAAAAAATTCTTTTCATGGTCACAGACTATCTGCAACTATAGTATAAGATGCGGTTGGAGTAGCAAAGCTTCAAGATGTTTTCTAGCTCTCATACCCTACTATTCTACAGCTGGTCTTAAAAAATGTGCATGTTGTTCAAAAGGAAAATAGAGAGGGAGAGTGTGCCTGGAAAATAACTCTATTTCAATGAGTGAATATATATTATCAACTTTGAAAAAAACATTTTTCTACTGGTATTAAAATCAAAGATGAGTAGACCCTTCAGAATGCTTTGCTTTATGCTAAGAATGTAACATAACCAAATTCCTAAGATGAAAGCTGTTTTTGCAAAAAGAAAGAAAGAAAGAAAGGAAGGAAGGAAGGAAGGAAGGAAGGAAGGAAGGAAGGAAGGAAGGAAGAAAGAAAGAAAAGAAAAAAGAAAGAAAGAAAAAAACAGGCTTCAGCATTTACTATATCTGGAAAATAACATATACAGTATATTCAACTCAAATGTCTGTGAATGTAAAAATAACTTTCCCTCAGAGTATTAGATGAAATGACAAAAACAAATATAAAAACAAAACAAAAAGGGTTTTTTGAGCATTATCTGAACTTTCCTTCACCACAACCTGGTGTCTGTAGATTGGCTTTACTGTGCACAGGCTATCCCACTGGAGGTGTCCTGCAAGGTTGGACATACAAGGCTCAAAAGAGTGATCTGGGCTGGAGATACAGATGAAAGGAGTCACTATCATACAGAAGACCTTCAAGATAGCAGAGGAGTAAGACATGGAGATCACCTTCCTCCCCACAAATACATCAAAAATACATCTACATGTGAAACAACTGCTACAGAACACCTACTGAATGCTGGCAGAAGACCTCAGACTTCCCAAAAGGCAAGAGAATCCCCACATACCTGGGTAGGGCAAAAGAAAAAAAAAACAGAGACAAAAGAATAGAGATGGAACCTGCACCTCTGGAAGGGAGCTGTGAAGGAGGAAAAGTTTCCACATACTAGGGAGCCCCTTCACTGGTGGGGACAGAGGGTGGGCAGGGCAGAAGCTTCAGAGCCATGGAGGAGAATGCAGCAATGGCGGTGCAGAGGGCAAAGTGGAGAGATTTCCGCACAGAGGATCAGTGCCAACCAGAACTCACCAACCTGAGACTCTTGCCTGCTCGCCGACTGGGGTGAGTGGGGGCTTGAAGCTGAGGCTCGGGCTCCAGAGGTCATACCCCAGGGAGAGGACTAGGGTTGGCTGTGTGAGGACAGCCTGAAGGGGACTATGTGCCACAGCTAGACGGCAGGGAGTCAGGGAAAATGTCTGGACCTGCCGAAGAGGCAAGAGACCATTGTTTTGGGGAGCATGAGGAGAGGGGATTCCTGCTCCTTGTGCCCACAGAAGGCAGAGCACATCCTAAGCGAGCTTCAGAGATGGGCACGAGCTGCGGCTATCAGCTGGGACAACAGAGACGGTCATGAATCGCTACTGCTGCCACTGCTGCCACCAAGAATCCTGTGTGTAAGTGCAGGTCACTGCCCACACCCCTCTGGGAGGCTGTGCAGCATGCCACTGCCAGTGTCCCATGACCCAGGGACAACTTCCCCAGGAGAACACACGGCATGCCTCAGTCTGTTGCAATGACATGCTGGCCTCTGTTGCTGCAGGCTCGCCCTGCACTCCAATTATGACTACAGTACCCCTCCCTCTCTCCAGCCTGAGTGAGCAAGAGAACCCTTATCAGCTGCTAATTTAACCCCCTCCTGTCTGGGTGGGGAACAGATGCCTGAGCGTGATCTACATGCAGAGGCAGAACCAAAACCAAAGCTGAACCCCAGGAGCTGGGAGAACAAAGAAGAGAAAGGGAAATTTCTCCATGCAACATCAGAAGCAGCAGATTAAATCCCCACAATCAACTTGATAAACCCTGCATCTGTGGAATACCTGAATAGACAACAAATGTTCCCAAAATTCAGGTGGTGGACTTTGGGAGCAACTGTAGACTTGGGATTTGCTTTCTGCATCTGATTTGTTTCTGGCTTTAAGTTTATCTTAGTTTAGTTTTTAGTGCTTGTTATCATTGGGGGATTTGTTTATTAGTTTGATTGCTCTCTTCCTTTATTTAAATTTTTAAAATTCCTTTTATATTTTAATTTTTTAAATTTATTAAAATTTTTTTTTTCCTATTTCTCTTTTTCTGATTGAGTATGTGTATGTTTCTTTGTGTGATTTTCTCTGTTTAGTTTTGCTTTTACCATTTGGTTTGCAGTTGGATCTGTTCTTTTTTTTTTCATTCTTTTTCTTCTGAGCTGTGTGGCTGGCAGGACTTGGTGCTCCAGTTGAGTGTTAGGCCTGAGTCTCTGAGGTGGGAGAGCTGAGTCCAGGATATTGTACCACCAGAGACCTCCCAGCCCCACCTATTATCAATTGGCAAGAGCTCTCCCAGAGATCTCCATCTCAACACTAAAACCCAGCTCCACTCAATGACCAGCAAGCTCCAGTGTTGGATGCCCCATGCCAAACAACTAGCAAGAAAGGAACACAACCCGACCCATTAGCAGAGAGGCTGCCTAAAGTCATACTAATCTCACAGACACCCCAAAACACACCACCAGATGTGGCCTGGCCCACCAGAAGGACAACATACAGCCCCACCCAGGAGAACACAGGCACCAGTGCCCTCCACCAGGAAGCCTACACAAGCCATTGAAACAGCCTTACCCACTGGGGGTAGACAACAAAAATAACAGGAACTACAAACTTGCAGGCTCAAAAATGAGACCACAAACACAGTAAGTTAAGCAATATCAGAAGACAGAGAAACCCACTGCAGATCAAAGAGCAAAGTAAAAACCCACCAGACCAAACAAATGAAGAGGAAATAGGCAGTCTACCTGAAAAAGAATTCAGAGTAATGATAGTAAAGATGATCCAAAATCTCAGAAATAGAAAGGAGAAAATACAAGAAACATTTAACAAGGACCTAGAAGAACAAAGGAACAAACAAACAATGATGAACAACACAATAAATGAAATTAAAAATACTCAAGGAGGAATCAACATCAGAATAACTGAGGTAGAAGAACGGATAAATGACCTGGAAGATGGAATGGTGGAAATAACTGACACGGAGCAGAATAAAGAAAAAAGAATGAAAAGAATTAAAGACAGTCTCACAGACTTCTGGGACAACATTAAACACAACAGTCAAATTATAGGGGTCCCAGAGAATAAGAGAAAAAAAGAAGGTTCTGAGAAAATATTTGAAGAGATGATAGTTGAAAACTTCCCTAACATGGGAAAGGACATAGTAAGACAAGTCTAAGAGGTGCAGAGAGTCCCATACACAATAAACCCAAGGAGAAACATGCCAAGACACATATTAATCAAACTATCAAAAATTAAATACAAAGAAAAAATATTAAAAGCAGAAAGGGAAAAGCAACAAATAACATACAAGGGAATCCCCATGAGTTTAACAGCTGATCTTTCAGCAGAAACTCTGCAAGCCAGAAGGGAGTGGCAAGACATATCTAAAGTGATGAAAGGGAAAAACCAACAACCAAGATTACTCCACCCAGCAAGGATCTCATTCAGATTCGACGGAGAAATTAAAACCTTTACAGACCAGCAAAAGGTAAGATAATTCAGCACCACCAAAACAGTTTACAACAAATACTAAAGAAACTTCTCTGGCAGGAACACAAGAGAAGGAAAAGACCTACAAAAAGAAACCCAAAACAATTAAGAAAATGGTAATAGGAACACACATATTGATAATTACCTTAAATGTAAATGGATTAAATGGTCCCACCAAAAGACACAGACTGGAAGAATGGATACAAAAACAAGACCAGTATATATGCTATCTACAAGAGACTCACTTCAGACCTAGGGACACATACAGGCTAAAGCTGAGGGGATAGAAAAAGATATTCCAAGCAAATGGAAATCAAAAGAAAGCTGGAGTAGCAATTCTTATATCAGACAAAATAGACTTTAAAATAAAGACTTTTACAAGACACAAAGAAAGGTACTACATAATGATCAAGGGATCAATCCAAGAAGAAGATATAACAATTGTAAATATTTATGCACCCAACATAGGAGCACCTCAATACATAAGGCAAATGCTAACAGCCATAAAAGGGGAAATTGACAGTAACACAATAATAATAGGGGACTTTAACACCCCACTTACACCAATGGACAAATCATCCAAAAAATAAATAAGGAAACACAGATTTAAATGACACATTAGATCACATGGATGTAATAGATATTTATAGGACTTTCCATCCAAGAGAACAGAATACACTTTCTCCTCAAGAGCTCAGGGAACAATCTCCAGGAGAGATCATATCTTGGGACACAAATCAAGCCTTGATAAATTTCAGAAAATTGAAATCATATCAAGTATCTTTTCAGACCACAACGCTATGAGACTAGGTATCAATTACAAGAAAAGAACTGTAAAAAATACAAACACATGGAGGTTAAACAATACTCTACTAAATAACCAAGAGATCACTGAAAAAATCAAAGAGGAAATCAAAAAATACCTGGAAACAAATGACAATGAAAACACGAGGACCCAAAACCTATGGGATACAGCAAAAGCAGTTCTAAGATGAGTGTTCAGAGTAATACAATCTTATCTCAAGGTACAAGAAAAATCTCAAATAAACAACCTAACCTTACATATAAAGCAATTAGAGAAAGAAGAACAAAAAACCCCAAAGTTAGCAGAAGGAAAGAAATCATACAGATAAGATCAGAAATAAATGAAAAAAAAAAAAATGAAGGAAACAATACCAAAGATCAATGAAACTAAAAGCTGGTTCTTTAAGAAGATAAAAAAAAAAAAAAAAAAAAAAAAAAAAAAACTGATAAACCATTAGCTAGACCCATCAAGAAAAAAAGGGAGAAAACTCCAGTCAACAGAATTAGAAATGAAAAAGAAGTAATGACTGACACAGCAGAAATACAACTGATCATGAGAGACTGCTACAAGCCACTATATGCCAATAAAATGGGCAACCTGGAAGAAATGGACAAATTCTTAGAAAAGCACAACCTTCCAAGACTGAACCAGGAAGAAATAGAAAATATGAACAGAACGATCACAAGCACTGAAATTGAAGCTGTGATTAAAAATCTTCCAACAAACAAAAACCCAGGACCAGATGGCTTCACAGGTGAATTCTATCAAACATTTAGAGAAGAGCTAACACCTATCCTTCTCAAACTCTTCCAAAATATAGCAGAGGGAGGAACACTCCCAAACTCATTTTATGAGGCCACCTTCACCCTGGTACCAAAACCAGACGAAGACGTAACCAAAAAAGAAAACTACAGGCCAATATCAGTGATGAACATAGATGCAACAATCCTCAACAAAATACTAGCAAACAGAATTCAATAGCACACTAAAAGGATCATATACCATGATTAAGTGGGGTTTATCCCAGAAATGCAAGGATTCTTCAATACAGGCAAATCAATCAATGTGATACACCATATTAACAAATTGAAGGATAAAAACCATGTGATAATCTCAGTAGGTGTAGAAAATTTTTTCAACAAAATTCCACATCTACTTATGATAAAAAATCTCCAGAAAGTGGGCATAGAAGGAACTTACTTCAACATAATAAAAGCCATATTGGACAAACCCACAGCCAACATCATTCTCAGTGGTGAAAACCTGAAACCATTTCCTCTATGAGCAGGAACAAGGCAAGATTTCCTGCTCTCACCACTATTATTCAACATAGTTTTGGATGTTTTAGCCATGAAAACTAGAGAAGAAAAAGAAATAAAAGAATCCAAATTGGAAATGAAGAAGTAAAAATGTCATTCTTTGCAGATGACATGATACTATACATAGAGAATCCTAAAAATGCTACCAGAAAACTGCTAGATATAATCAATGAATTTGGTAAAGTAGCAGGATACAAAATTAATACACAGAAATCTCTTGCATTCCTATACACTAATGAGGAAAAATCTGAAAAAGAAATTAAGGATTTACCATTTACCATTCCAATAAAAAGAATAAAATATCTGAAAAAAACCTACCTAACCAGACAAAGACCTATATTCAGAAAACTATAAGACACTGATTAAAGAAATTAAAGATGGTACAGACAGATGGAGAGATATACCGTGTTTTTGGATTGGAAGAATCCACATTGTGATAATGACTATACTCCCCAAAGCGATCTACAGATTCAATGCAATCCCCATCAAATTACCAATGGCATTTTTCACAGAACTAGAACAAAAAATTTTACAATTTGTATGGAAACACAAAAGACCCTGAATAGTCAAAACAATCGTGAGAAAGAAAAATGGAGCTGGAGGAATCAGGCTTCCTGACTTCAGACTATACTACAAAGCTACAGTAATCACAACAGTATGGTACTGACATAAAAACAGAAATATAGATCAATGGAACAGGATAGAAAGCTCAGAGATATAACCATGGACCTATGGTCACCTTATCGTTGATAAAGGAGGCAAGAATATACAATGGAGAAAAGACAGCCTCTTCAATAAGTGGTGCTGGGAAAACTGGAGAGATACATGTTAAAGAATGAAATTAGAATACTCCCTAACACCATACACAAAAATAAACTCCAAATGGATTAAATACCTAAATATAAGGCATGACACTATAAAACTCCTAGAGGAAAACATAGGCAGAACACTCTATGACATAAATCACAGCAGGATACTTTTTGACCCAACTCCTAGAGGAATGGAAATAAAAGCAAAAATAAATAAATGGGATCTAAGGAAACTTAAAATCTTTTGCATAGCAAAGGAAACCATAAACAAGACGAAAAGACAACTCTCAGAATGGGAGAAAATACTTGCAAATGAAGCAACTGACAAAGGATTAATCTCCAAAATATACAAGGCAGCTCATGCAGCTCAATATCAAAAAAACAAACAACCCAATCCAAAAATGGGCAGAAGACCTAAATAGACATTTCTCCAAAGAAGATATACAGATTGCCAACAAACACATGAAAGGATGCTCAACATCAATAATCATGAGAGAGAAATGCAAATCAAAACCACCATGAGGTTTCACCTCACACCAGTCAGAATGGCCATAATCCAAATATCTACAAACCGTAAATGCTGGAGAAGGTGTGGAGTAAAGGACACCCTCTTGCACTGTTGGTGGGAATGTAAATTGATGCAGCCACTATGGAGAACAGTATGGAGGTTCCTCAAAAATCTAAAAATAGAACTACCATACGGCCCAGCAATCCCACTACTGGGCATCTACGTGAGTAAACCATAATTCAAAAAGAGTCATGTACCAAAATGTTCATTGCAGCATTATTTACAATAGCCAGGACATGGAAGCAACCTAAGTGTCCATCATCAGATGAATGGATAAAGAAGATGTGGCACTTATGTATAATGGAATATTACTCAGCCATAAAAAGAAATGAAATTGTTAATTATAGCGAAGTGGGTGGATGTAGAGTTTGTCATACAGAGTGAAGCAAGTCAGAAGGAGAAAAACTAATACTGTATGCTAACACACATATATGGAATCTAAAAAAAAAAAAAAAAAAAGTTCTGATGAACCTAGGGACAGGACAGGAATAAAGACACAGACGTAGATAATGAACTTGAGGACATGGGGAGGGGGAAGTGTAAGCTGGGACGAAATGAGAGTGTGGCATTTGCATATATACACTACCAAATGTAAAATAGATAGCTAGTGGGAAGCAGCCGCATAGCACAGGGAGATCAGCTCGGTGCTTTGTGACCACCTAGAGGGGTGGGATAGTGAGTGTGAGAGGGAGGTGCAAGAGGGAGGGTATATAGGGATATATGTATACATATAGCTGATTCCCTTTGTTATACAGCAGAAACTAACACAACATTGTAAAGCAATTATACTCCAATAAAGATGTTAAAACAAAACAAAACAAAACACCAAAAACTTCAGTTTGACTCTGAATAGCAAATGTATCCAACAATCTCTAAAGACTTTGTGTTCATCAAATACCATTGTGAGCACAAACATGAAAGGCAAATATTCCTATGATCTTTCAGTGGTGCACAGGAATTTTGTGGATCACTCTCTCAAGGTGTGTCATACCACCAAGGTCAACGGTTCAATAGAAAACATTCATTAGCAGTCAATTATAGAGTTTTTAACTCAGACTGTGTGTACAAAAAAAAAAGCAAACACATGTTTGGAAAGTAATAAATCAATGCATTCCAGAGCAGGCATTAGATTCTTAATGAGAGCTTCATATCAGCTCAGCAAAATTTTCCATCTGCCATTCTCTCTTAACTATTATTATTACTATCTATTATCGCTATCTACTATCTGCCAGATCTCTCTATTTTAGCCTAGTTAGTGAAGAAATTAAGTCACACCGGTATTTCAAAAACTAATAATGCTGCCTCTCTGTATGCGAGAATTCCATAAAGATAGTGAGTAATGAATGACGTTATCAAAGGAGACAAAAGGCCAATATGAGGCTGGATGAGGGTGATTTTTCAGATTATTAATTCCACAAATAAATTTGGTTTTCAAAAATATAGTTGGGATTTAATGCAGGTATGCAGTAAAAAGAATATGGGTAGGGAAGGAACAGAATGTTCATTGTTGCATCTGAAAAGACTTGTTTTCAGTAAACAGAGTATGAAGACCCCACGCATTCATTTTATGCACAAGATATCCACAGATACATGAAGAAATCAAATTATTTATATGAAAAGTGCTTCAGATAAGTTTGAAGGATAAAGAGAACTATTACCTCTTTCATGACAGGAAATGCATTTTGTATGTATTAAAAGAGAAAAAAACATCCATGACTTCTATATTCAGGCTTTTGTTCCCTTTCTGGTTGCCCCAGAGACCTGGAGAGTGATGATCAGGTTTTGTGAAGGTGTTCTGAGTTCACAGAGTACACTTTTGAAAACGTCTGGGCACAGACTCCCGAGAACGCTGGGTCTCAGCATACTAAAGCCCAACCCTGATTTCTCCCCTAAACACCATTGGTGAGACCGGTTTATACTACACTGGGACTTATCTAGGAATAAAGAGTCAAGGGTTTTCGTCTTTTTAAACGATTCTCTACTTTCTGGTTTTCATGCAAGTCTGAACCTGGATGCTAGAGTAAGGATAGGTTTGGACACTTTTATACTGTGAGGATGGTGGGGACTTCTCTGAGTCTTGGGGTGCATGTGCAGAGTTGGTGCTGGGGCTTGTTTTCCTCTGATTCAATTCTCCTTTTGGCTGGGAATAGTTTTGGACCATCATCACTGAGTCTCAGCTTGAAGAAAAAACTTGATGGTGATCCCGGTTTTTAAGAGGATTACATTATGTCATATAGTCATATAGCCATTGGAGGCTAGCTTCCCACAATGGTGGTGGTGGGGAAATGTGTATTTGTGTGAGGGGATGGAATAAATAAATCCACTGTAATTTTTTATGTTCTTTTCCTCATTCTCATATTTTCCAATCTATTTATTCCTAGGAATATAAACACAGTTTGTTTTTTTCCATGTTTTTTTTTCTTTTTTTCTTTTCTTCTTTTCTTTGTATAAACACATTTTGAGCAGCTTGAAATATCATGACAAATTTGTGAGTTGAAAACTGAAAAATGAAAATTTAATATCTTGTCTAGTCTCAGAAACTAGATATCAGAATCCAGATCTTTTGTCTAGCCCCTTCTTTTTGCTGTAAGCAATCAAGGGCCTTTAGCTGTGAAGTGATTTGTTCATAGTCATACTGACCGAGTTACTGACAGAGTCGGAGTCAACTTTGAGTCTCTTGTCTCCCAGTTGTTGCTACTCAATCTTGCCAAATAATGAACTCAAGCATCACATAACAGTTTTAGTGGAATTTAAAATTACCAATTGTAGTACAGTCCTTAGGATAATGGAAAAGATAGCTTTTCAAAGCTTAATATTTGTGGCTCACTAAATGATGTACCTGCCCTTTATATGTGGCTATTGCTTAGTAGCAAAAGCAAATTACTTATTTTGATCATTCATCCTATAATTTACCACTTGAGGGTGGATTATTTTGAGTCAACTGTCATAATCAGTTCATTTGTGTTTTATAGCCAAGTCTTTAGAAAGTAAAATTCATCTTTTCCAATGACATGGCTATTATGGTCAAAGCAATTGTGTAGGTTGACACAGTGAAAATATGACTATGGAAGATGTCTAGGGTGCACAATTTTTAAAAATGTATACTTTGTGCCTTATGACATCACAGAGATTCAACCAGATTCGTGGCTCCAAGAGCAACAGATCCAGTAAGTTTTTACCTTCACAGGTCACTGAGTTTTGTGATGACCTCAAAAGCAAGGAGAGCTTTTCTTCCTCATAAGCTAGTCTAGATGTGTGAATATACTATGTTAGAAATTTCCATATATTCTACTGTGGTGTCCTTCTTGTAAGAGGAGAAATAAAATGAGCTTACTTGTCATATACACATATAGCTGTGAATTAAATGACACCCTGACATTTCATATTTCAGACTTTTTATGTGTGAAATGAATTTGTATTGTGTGTTGTTGTGAATGCATATAACATTTTAAATATTTATGAAAGTATCTATATGCAATTTTTTTCTTTTGTAAATCTAAACAGCCTGTTGCTTTTCAATTTTCCTTATTTATAGTAGAAAATGATTGCAGGTTTCCTTAAAATCACTTGGCCTGTTTTTTCTTTTATGATTTTTTTTCCGCACAAAGCTATTGCTGCTTGAGGAACTAAAAGTTAATCTGTGGATAAATCTTTATTCGTCCTTGGTCTTATGTAGCAACAGTCAAGTAATCATTAAGATAAAATGGACATCAATCCAAAATTTTTGACTATTATTTATTTTTGACAATTAACTATTATTTCTGATTATTTATCTATTTATTTATTATCATTCTAGTCAGCTCTTTTCTGATTTTATTGAAAAAGATATGGAAATATTTTTGAAGCTAAATACTTACTCTAAAGCTACATATATATATGTGTGTGTGTGTGTAACTTAGATTCTTGTATTAACTTTGAGAGGTGTTTGATGTAATGCAGTTACTTTTTAGCAAGACATAATGACCACCGTCATTATGGGGCACTGAAATATAATAAATTGACAGTTTTGGGTAATGAAAGGCTGGGGAATTTTTGATGATCGCCTTAGTTTTGGAAGATAATTTTCACTCTTGCTGTGCTAAATCATTTTCTTCAAGCTCTTTTCCCACCAACTCGAATATGTGCTTAAACTTCAGTGTAAACAATACACATTGTGTATGAAGAAGAATCTGTCAGAATTCTCAACATTATATCTATAGTAATAACAGCAAATGCTTAGATAGCAGTATATGCCAGACACTAAATTCTTTACCTAAATAAACTCCTTTAATCCTGACAAAAACTCTATGAGGTAAGTAATATTATTATCCTCATTTTACTGGTGAGGAAACTGAGGCACAGAGAGATTAAATAACTAGCCCATGGCTCCACAGTTTGTAAGCATACAGCCTGGATAAGAACTAAGGCAAGTCAATCCAGAGTCTGCTCTTAACCAGTTTGCTAATAGTTAATAATGTGCTTTGCCTTTGATTCCTGCTGCAGTTCTCTTTGGCAAGTACACGTATCTTATTTCTTCAGTATGTAGATGAGGACACCGGGGCTCAGGAATAGATAATGATGTGCTCATCATCACTTGCCCACTCAAAGGAAGAACTGAGATCCCAGGTACACGTTGCCAACAGCAGAGTGTCATTTAGGTTTGATGTAACGTAAAAACATTTACGAAAGATGGTTGAATTAATCCATCTTGCTCGCTTGAGACCAGAGTCAGAATAAATAATATATTTTCTCTTTTTTCATATGTTTTGTAGAGCTTAAAAATTCATTTTTAGAGATAACAAGGACTATCCTTTTTGTGAATCTAAGTAGTAACATCACTCAAGTTTAGGGTTGGGAGAGTAAGTGGTGGCATGGTTGACTATTAAGATTCAGCCTTGTCCTTTTACCACCCTGGGATTCTTCCATCCACTTAGTACATTTCCACTTTCCCCTACTTTGCTGCAATATGAATATGGTGGTGACCTCCTATTTCTTACATTCTTTCAGTTTATTTATATATTTCAGGGTGAAATTTGCATTTTAACCTCATTACGATATTGTTAACTCATGACTCTTGATTATGTTAGTTTTTTTTTCTTTTCTTTTTTTTTCCTTAATTGTACTTGAGTAGTCCTTGACAACTTGTATTTACTGAATTGGGACCTAGGACCCTGAACTGGCACTGACTGTGTTCATTCTGTGGATTTATCTTCATTTCTAAGCTTACACCTGCCTTTTAAATTCTGATAGAGATCTCAGAAATTACCTTAAGAATACCTTGAGGTAAAAAAAAAAATATATTAAAAGGCACATGCATACAAATCATAATAATTAAAGCATTTATTTTCCACATCAAAATCATTATTGTCCCCACAATATAATTTTGCCGTAAACTCCGTGCTTTGTAACCTGTGAAGCATAGCATGCAATTCCTTTTGGGCTGAAGTGAGTAGAAGTATCAGTGAAAGTTCCACATTAGCCCTTTCTTCATAGACTAATGTTCTTTTGCAGATGGTATAATGCAGTTTATTGTACTCTTAAAAATGTAGGAAGGAAAAAGTAATAATCAATAAAATGATTTTTTGCCGTTACATGCTTTGATATTAGCTGTCCTGTACTGAGTACATACTTACATGGTGCCAGACTCTTAGAAAGCATATCAGGAAATCCCATTTGCAAAAACATGGATGGATCTTGAGAGCATCATGCTAAGTGAAATAAGTCAGACAGAGAGAGACAAATACGTGGAAACTAAAAAACAACCACCCAAACTCATAGATACAGTGAACAGATTGGTGACTGCCAGACGCAGGGGGTTGAGGGTGTGTGAAATGGGTGAAGGTGGTCAAAATGTATAAGCTTCCAGTTATAAGACAAATAAGTCCCAGTGATGCAATATACAGCATGGTTATTATTGTTAACTATAGTTAACAATACTGTATTGTATATTTGAAAGTTTCTAAGAGAGTAGATCTTAAAAGTTTTCATCACAAGAAAAATATTAACTGTGTGAGGTGATGTTAACTAAATTTATGGTAATCATTTCACAATATATACATTTATCAAATCATTATGTTATACACCCAAAACTAATACAATGTTATATATCAATTATATCTCAGTAAAATAAAGTAAAATAAAATAGTCAAAATTATAAAAGCAGAGAGTAGAATGGTGGTTGCCCAGGGTGTAGAGGGAGGGTGAAATGAGGAAGTGTTGATTAAAGGGTACAAAGTTTCACTTAGGCAAGATGAATGCATTCTGGAGATCTAATATACAGCATGGTTATGAGAATGAACATTAATGTATTGTATACTTGAACTTTGCTAAGAAGATAGATCTTGAATCAACAAAGTGAATTTTAATTTTTTTCTTCTCTCTCCCTCCCTTATTACTGGGCAAAATGGTGACAAAGCTGGCTTTTAACTACCTTACAGATAGTATAGTTTTTGCAGGTGTGGTGATTTCATTGTTTCGAATATAGATAAGCCAAAGTAGCTCTGTAAAGAGTCTTAAAAATCATCTTAGAAGAACCCATTACAATGCTTATGTTTACTAACCAGCAATCAAAAATGCTAATGTGCAGAAAGACTGGGGAAAGCAGGTTTAATTCTTAAAATCTAATGCATTAAAGGAAGTGATGTTGTTTTGATGGATTTTTAAAATATAGCTTACACTCAGAAGTTTTTAATTATTTAAGAGTAAGCTTGATTTCTCTTAAAATTCATACTTCTACAGAGATTTTTCAGGTTCTTTCTGTGGGAGAGAGACTGGAGAAATTAATAAACATTAAAATGAAAGGTGGATTTTGTTATTCCAACACTGTCAGAAAGCTTCCACAGAAGGAAATACTCCACATGTGTTATACATCCATAGAGATAGGCTATATAATCAAAGAAAAGGGAGAAGAGAACAGAACTCACTCAGAATAGGGGAATGAAATTAATGATTTTAAACTGGGAAATTTTCATGATCCTTTGTTGAGTCCGATCTAAAGTTTTGCATTAAGCAATTTAAAATTTTTTATTACATTAGCATGGCAACCAATCGTATAGCTGTCTACATATAAAGCAATATGCCTGGATCGACCAGGCTATAGGCTCATCATTTACTGTCAACTTAAAAAAAAAAAGCACAACGTGAGAGCTGTGAGTTAAGTTTTATTTGGGTCAAAACGAGGACTGCAGCCTGGGAGACAGCATTTCAGATAGCTCTGAGAAACTGCTCCAAAGAGGTAGGGGGAAAGGTCAGTAAATATGTGATTTTGGTGAAGGGGAGTACATGCAACCAAACACATACTTTTTTGCAGAAGGTTTCTGCTAGTCACGAGGAGCAGTCGTCACCATGAAAGATTTTAGTGCTTTTCTAGATATGAGGAGATACAAGAATTGGGCTCATAAAATCAGCTCCTGAAAATATCTAACTATCTGAAGACCTGTTCTGCCAGTTTTTCCCAGAGCACAGAGTGCCTCATTTCTGCTCTCTACCCTGAACTCCTTTCAGGGGTTGTTGAAAATCAGCAGCTGCAGCAACACATGATTTATTCCTTGTAGAGGTAGATGGCAAGTGCCAATGGCAAGGGCCAGTTTGTAGTTGACAATTTTGTGCATAGTATCATAGACTTAGTTTTCTCAAGGGGGGAAACCATAAAAACACAAAATTAATGCAAATCAAAATGGGGTTCCCATTTTCACCTCATTTGCAATAGTATTTATATTAATTCAGGCTCTCTATTCAATTTCTCAATACTAGTCTTAAAAAGGATGATTACAGGTGTTTGAGTGTAAACTCACACTCTACATACTGAGGCTGACCAAAAACCCCCATGCATCTTGTCTTATCATTGGGTAAAGTAAATATGAGTACTTTTGTTTTTGAAATGAAGTGCTGTGGCTGGTTTCCAATTCACATTTTGACCACAGGCCATCACTACTTCATTTGTGCCCAGTGGCAGTGACAGAATGTTAGCTATCAAGGGAAATGAAGGTTTGGCTAATGCTTTCTCTCTGGCCTTCCTGGGCTCTGGAATGGTTTAATATTATTCAAAAATTATCAAAGTTGTCTACTAATGGGCAAGAGATGTGCTTAGGGCTTAAACTGACCAGCTTAAGTTGTTGCCACAAGGAGTGGTTGCAGTGAAGAATGCCAAAAGAGCATTGTAATGTAGCTGGATTCCCCAACTCTCTTGCTATGGACTGCAGACAATTTGAAAAACAAAACAGACCAAAATAGGTTTTGTTTCACTCACCATAAAGTAAAGTCCTTTGGATGTAAGACAATGGAAGATTTTGCAGGAGTCAGGTGCTGGGAGAAGTCTTACAAATAATTAACATTTCAACCTAAAGCATAAAGAGTGGGTGGGTGGGATGTTGAGATTTTTTTTTACACTCTTTTTTTTTTTTCTTCTTACAATCCCCCTCCCCCTTCTTTTGTTCATTTTTCATTCCCTTTTCTGATATGGAAAGTCACAGTTCAGGTGCAGCAGAGTGTAAATCATCTAAAGCAAATCAGGCCAGAAATGGGCTGATAATGAAGGCCAAAAAAAAGTGTGGTTGCTTTTTACAGGTGAATCATCGGTGTAACAATGGAGTCTAAAGATTCTATTAGCATTACAGAAGCTCTCAGGAAGCAATTTACTTTTTCTCTCAAAAATTTTTACTCTAGTGATATAGAACCTTGATTATTAATTGAGATTGGTGTAGCTGAAGCTCAGCATGATGATTTTTCCCCCTTTTTGTTTTTTGGTTTGTTGTCTTCAAAGAACTTTTGCATTAGTTACTCTATTTGCAGTTTCTGTTTCCAGATCTCATAAATTGGAATTCTCTTTTATTTGATCATTCAACAAATTTTTATGCAAAGCCTACTATGTGTCAGACACTGTACTGGATACTGGGAGTAGATATGCATTCATTTTCTATATTTAGTCTAATTATGCTATGTATAACTATTCAAAAACACATCTCCATTGAGTGCCCAATGTGTAAAGACCACGTGGTAGGTGGTTTCTAACTTATTAGCATGGTATGTAAAGGTGCTCAACTTTTTCTTCCTTATAAAGGTACTGTTTAAAAGTAAATTGTTTGAAATTTGGATGTTTAACCAGTTAAATAATTTTATAAATTTGAAATTGTATAGAGTATTTTGATACTTAGGTTGTATTTGACACATAATTTAACTGACATATTACATGTTTGTATTAAAATATAGTAAAAATTAATACTATCTTTCCAGTTCTGGATAGAGTTTCAGCTCTCCAGAGCCATATCAAAATTCAGTTTCACAGTTCTTCTGACTCTCAGCAGTTTATAGAGGGACAGAGAGCAAGACTGTCAGTCTGAGCACCATCCACATTGAATTGTGCATGATTGATAACTGTCTTTGTGTTAATTTAATGGGAGCAGACAGCAAAGAAGTTAGGGAGGGAGTGGAAAAATGAGTGTATTGACTTTGTGAAGGAAAGAAGGCAATAGGAAAACGGTTTTAAATTTCATATTGTCTTGATCATTATGTGGTCCCTGACCCTTTTCCCCACATTTTGAAAAGCTGTCATTTGTATACTTCCTGTGATGTGCCAAACGTTTGGGGAATGAATATAGAGAAAGTTTCTCTGATGCTAAATTGGACAGGGCATTATTTGCTTTGAATGAGAGCGAGAGGGGAGGACAGGATTGAAGTTACCCAGGGATGTCTTCTTAAGAGCTGATATGATTATTAGGAGCCAGGACCTGGTGAGGATCTTCTCCAGCTTTTAAAATCTAGTGAGTGTGAGGGAGAAATCTCCCAAATGAAAAAGACTTGGAGGGAGTAGGCTGCTGTGGACTCTTCTCACTGTAAATGTGGACGCACACCTGGATATACACAAACTCAACACACAGGCACACAGTTCATCCTTCCAAGCTGGTTATTGTAGTGGTGAGGCTCTCTGGTGGATAGCTATTGATTCTGCCATCCCTGTGTCCATTCTTCCTTCTTAATTCAGAACCTGACTTCCTGTCAGGGATTCCCTCCCATTTCAGTGGTGCTGTATCCCCCTCTCCTCCTCCAGCACCTTCTGTGGGCAACAATCCAGGCTGGGCCAATCTGCACATTCTATTTCCACTGGACATAATGGTTCTGGGACAAACACATGCACCAAGCCTGGTCAATAAGGCTTAATTCTGGGATTTTCTTTTGAGCTCAAAATAAATAAACATTTTTTTTTCTAATAGAATTCTTAACATGATATAAGCGGGGAGCTACTAGGATCCCCAACTGTAGACAGAAGTAACAAGAGAATAAGGCCCTCTAGAGGGAAGTAGAGCAGGGAAAGAGAGTAGTATTTGATTCCTGATGATATTGTTGGAGACCCTGGATCAAGTGATGCCTGAAGACAGATACCACTGAGTCTTTGGTCATACAAGCCAAATAATTCTCTTATTTTCTTAAATTAAGTGAGTTGGATTTTATTTTCTTGCAATAGAAAAGGTTCTTAGTTATACCCACTGAAAGCTTATTATTTTCTCTTTAGCTATTTTCCTCCCTTGTTTCCCAGTTGTTATTGGGAAGCCAGCATGGAATTCTTTTAGTTTCTTACTTACATCCAATAAACATTTCTCCAAAATGGCCTTCATCCCTCAGGAAACTAAAGTACCACCAAAGGAAAGGAAAGTTCACAAGAAGAGCAAGCTGATTCTGCAAAATATCTGATTATTTTCCAATTAGCTTAAGGCAAGATTACCGTGTATCCTACCTTGTATGATATATAGAGAGGGAAAAGCCGGTTGGAGGTTTTTGAGCTGCATCTGTGCATACTTATGTCTTGCAGTAGCTTTTGCCTCTTTCCCTCCTTTTTGTCATGTTTCTATCACCTTTTATATATATGAAATTTCTCATTAGACATCCCTGCCTCCAATTCAGTACGCACATATCAAAACCCAGTATCTTTCCTTCAAACATAATGCTCCTTCTCTTTTCTTGGCTTTAGTCTGTGCCTCCATTATTCAGCCCTCCACACAAACTAGAAATGGGGGAGTTGAGTTTGACAACTTTTAGTCCCATTCTCTGTCTGAAACAACTTAGGCTGTTGTAGAAAAATACCAAAAGCTGGTGGCCTAGGCAGCAGACATTTATTTTTCATAGAGCTCTCTCTCTTCCTGGCTTGCAGATGGCCATCTTCTCACTGTGTCCTCACATGATGTAAAGAGAGAGAGGGAGAGAAAGAGCTCTGGTTCCTCTTCCTTGTCTTATAATGGCACTAATCCCAACTTGGGGATACCACCCTCATGATCTCTTCTAAACATAATTACCTCTCAAAAACTGCATCTCCAAATACCAACACATTGGGGTTAGGGTTTCAACACATAAATTTGGGGGAGCACAAACATTCAGGCTATAACACCTTTCCCACAAACATATCAGAGGTACACCATCCACCATCTTATGCTGCATGAATTGATCTGCTCACCTCCATCTTTATTACCACTGCTTTTACTCAAACCCTCATCATCTCTTACCTGCATAATCATGAAAAAGTCCAGTTTGGTCTCATCACCAGTTATGTTTCATGAAAATCTGTTCCCCAGGTTAAAGCCATTATAACCTATCCAGAATGCAGGTCTAACCATGCTAGTTCTCTGCATAAAATTATTCAGTGGATTTCATAAATCTCTTGACACAACAGACTTACATGGCTTGATGTGTATCTACCTATGCAGTCTCTTGTGATATCATTTCATAGTTTACACTTCATGCCCTGACAATCATGAGGTACTTCTTATTCAAACTTAGAAGCACACACACACACACACACACACTGCTATTTTTCACATCTATAATTAGTGAATGCTGTTCTGATGGAACCCCATTCTTCATCACATTGTTTTTTTGTTTTTTTTGTTTTTTTTTGACAAACACAGCATGGTTGTTTAATTATTTATTATTGGAGTATAATTGCTTTACAATCTTGTACTAGTTTCTGCTGTACAAAAAAGTGAATCTGCTATATGTATACATATATTCCCTCCCTCATGGACCTCCCTACCACCCCCCATCCCACCCATCTAGGTCATCACAGAACACCAAGCTGAGCTCCCTGTGCTATACAGCATGTTCCCACTAACTATCCATTTTACACATGGTATTGCATCTATGTCAATCTTAATCTCCCAATTCATCCCACCCTCCCCTTCCCCCTCATGTCTGCATGTCCATTCTCTACATCTGTGTCTCTATTCCTGCCAGGCAAATAGGTTCATCTGTACCATTTTTCTAGATTCCACATATATGCGTTGATATACTATATTTATTTTTCTCTTTCTGACTTCTTACATACTCTATATGACAGACTCTAGGTCCATCCAGGTCTCTACAAATGACCCAACTTTTTTTCCTTTTTATGGCTGAGTAATATTCTATTGTATATATGTACCACATCTTCTTTATCCATTCATCTGTCAATGGACATTTAGGTTGCTTCCATGCCATGGCTATTGTAAATAGTGCTGCAATGAGCATTGAGGTACATGTGTCTTTCTGCATTATGGTTTTCTCAGGGTATATGCCCAGTAGTGGGACTCCTGGGTCATATGGTAGTTCTATTTTTAGTTTTTTAAGGAACCTCTGTACTGTTCTCCATAGTGGCTGTATCAATTTACATTCCCATCATCAGTGCAAGAGGACTCCCTTTTCTTCACACCTTCTCCAGCATTTATTGTTTCTAGATTTTTTGATGATGGCCATTCTGAACAGCATGAGGGGATACCTCATTGTGGTTTTGATTTGCATTTCTCTAATGATTAGTGATGTCAAGCATCCTTTCATGTGCCTCTTGGCCATCTGTATGTCTTCTTAGGAGAAATGTCTATTTAGGTATTCTGCCCATTTTTTGATTGGGTTGTTTGTTGTTTTGATATTGAGCTGCATTCATATGGCTAACTCATTGATCTTTCAAAAATCAGAGAGAGATATTTTCTTTCTGTGAGACCCTAATTCTCCATGCATATCCCATTCATTCTACTTCTCACTCTCTGTATTAGAGTAATAGAATTTTATTTGTTATGTAACTTTTTTCACCCCAAGATTCTTTGTTCCTTGAAGACAGAATCCAGATCGCACTTTAATTTTTATCCTGTGTCTGGTATATTATCCAACACAAAGAGTTTACTGAAGTTACCTGAATACCCAAATATCTTTAAAACCTGATAATTTATTATGTGAATTAATTATAAATATAATCAATCATTTAGTTTCTTTTTTTAATTGTTGAGCTTGATTTACTTTAAATGGAAACAAGTATTTAAGGAAATAAGTATTAAGCAGAAGCATCAGAGAAGACTAAGTTTGACCTTCAACTGAACCATTACTCAGCACTTGGTAAATATGAACTGTAAACAAAATACCAAAATTGTAAGGTAAACATGAATAAAAGAAAAGAAAGAATGGAGCAGATATCAAGCAGCTAAGAAAAAAGTGAAGGTGAAAATCTTATTAAAGAGCTTTGGTATAGCCCAGAAAACTACGTATCAAGAATAAATAAGAACTTTTGAGTTCTTTGGGCTTTCTTTCTAGTTTGGAGCTAAGATAATTGCACAACTTTGTTAAAATGCTACCATGCTTTTCCTTCAAATAGTATTTTTCAAAGCAAAAACATGATTTGAACAAGAACTTCTCTATTACCCTTGTTATATTTCCCTTTCCCCTCAAATCTAAAATAGCTTTTATAAAATGGTGTAATTATATTGGGACAGAAGAGGATGGTGAATACATGCATGAATTCTTGAGTCAAGTCAGCCCTGAGTCTTACCAGTTCTATCAATTTCAGCAAATTCTTAATTTAACAAAGTTTTTATTCCCTCCTCTGGAAACCTGGGTAATAATAGTACATATCTCCTAGAGTGGTTATGATGATTAAATGATAGAATGCAGGTAAAGTGCTTAATGAGGTCTATGGTACATAATCAATTCTTATTATTTCTAATAAGTTACATGGTAAAAGTCAAATACATTTGAAAAATGTTGACTAACCATGTTAAAGAGATTTCTTTACTGTATGATTTCTCAGGACTTTTAATATACTAATGTACACATTGAATTTCTAAAGGGTAATGGGTTATGTAGTATTTTCCAGGCTTATATGACTATGGTTCCATTTTATTGTAGAACATATCATGGAACTACTGTTTCATGCCACTCACTTAAGAAAGTGTTGCTTTAGGTGAACATTATTAAACTAAAATAGAATTAGAATAAAAAATTGAGAAAGGAAAAAGGAGTACAGGCAAGGCAGGTGAAAGCAAGAAACAATGGTATATATTTACTAGCTTAGAGCAGATAGGTTTGTTACTAAACTTCTATACTATTCTAACATACTGGCTGTCTTTACCCTAAGGCTAGCTAAAGTGCTGAAGTTTCTAAGGCTCATCACAAAATTGCCATCACAGTTATAGGTATTCTCTGCAGGAATTACAAATAGGCATTCAATCATCCAAATGTCAAAATTGGAAATTTTCTTTGAGGGAAATAGGTTTTTAAACAGTTTGTTGCAATGCAATTTTTAAAAATTTTAAGACATATTTGTTTCACTAATCCCTATTAGTTTTATAATTTTAAAATTTGTATATAACATATTTCTTAGGAGCTACTAATGACCTAAGAAAAAAATTGATTGCCCCTAATCTATGTTAGAATGACATGAGAGCCATAATGAAATTTTAGCTCAAAATCATATGCCAATGAATTGCTTTTATTTGCTAGCTCTATGATTTTGATAATGCACAACTTACCCTTTTATTTTCTATGATTCACATAATTTATAAATCTTTATCAAAGGGCAAGACTGAAACACAGGATATTGGCTACTGAGTTGCAGCTTAACAATCACATGACAAAGGAATTTGATGGAAGTATAAAACTAGTCATTTTTCTGAACCACATTATTTGATCACAAATTATATTGTGAGAGTTTTTAAAACTAGAATTACATAAAATTATTAATATTTTCTATAGCTACTTATTTACCTCTTTTACTATTAAACTGAGATAAGCAAGGTCTATTCAATTTCAGTATTTAACAAACATTTATGGAGCAAAGTACAATTTTAGGGGTTGTGAGTGATGATGCATCAATCAATAAGACTCAGAAAATAAGAAAACTACAAAAAAACTATGTTAATAAAAATTGTGGTAGAACATAAGAATGATATTTGTATGGCATTCCATAAAAGATCTATTTTTAAAGAAGAATCAGAGAACATGGTATTCAATGGGTACTTGAAAAATGGAAAAGACCCTGAAAGAGGGAGCCAGTGGAGAGGGTTCTCCAAGCATAGAGAAAACCTGGTCATGTTAAATAGTGCACTATAGCAAGAGAAAGGTAGTCTTGTCAAAATTACAGTTTGTTTTTTTTTTTTGAATTTAGGTTTTAATAAAATATTTCAAGAAATGCCAAAAATGATAAAGTTGTGTTTTGTAGTATGAAGCTGGCAGTGGTGGCACCAAAGGGCAGCTTGTGGGGTTTATGATCTTCACGATTTCTGTCACTTTTCTCAAACCAATCCCAATAACAAGACATCGTAATTTAAAAGGTAATGTGCTTGCTATGGGACTATATCTTTCAGATAAATGCTCTAGTTCTGCTTTTCAACTTCATTTCCAGCCCTTTCTATACAGAAATTTTGAAGTCATTACTGAGAACCAGGCTACTTTCTAACAGTTACATATGAAGTTTCAAGTAATAGTGAGGTTAGCTACTTGTAGAAATTATCAATTTAAATATTTTGGAAACACCCAAAATGTGTGGCTTTCTGTCAGCTGCTTAGAAATTCAGGTGAGCCCAGTGCCTGCCTCCTCTCTGCTCCCACACTTCCTGGTTAGCACCTGTCAGGCCATCTTGAAATGATTTGGCATTTCATTTACTTCAAGAACAATGAGCTCTTCAAAATCAAACTGTCTTATTTGTCTTTATACTTTAGGTGGCAATTTACTGCTTAATGTATAGGAATTGATCTGTAAATGCCTTGTAGGCAGACGGGGGTTTATGTGTGTGTGAAATAATAATACATAAAATTTACTGATGTCTTATCATACTATACATGGAAACCTACTGCATTAAGTGATTTTCATGTCTTATTTCATTTAATCCTCAACAACCTTATGATGTAACTACTTTCGTTATCCTCCAGTGCTCAAGTTCACTGTCCCAGTGGTAGAACTGGGATCCAAGCTCAAGACTCTGACTCTAGAACTCCAGTTCAGAAATCCTTTCTCTGTGCTTTTTCTGAGATGTTTAGACTATGAATACTTCCAGAGATGGGGAGCTCTCCCCTCTAGGAAACATTGTTAGACATTTGAGCACACACAGGCTTCCATGTGACTGATTCCTGATGATTATCATTCAGCCCTTTGGAAAAAAGAAGGAATAGCTCTATCCCACAAAACAGCCACTATCTTCTGCAATTTTTCTTTTCTTGAGAATAAGCATTTCCAATTTCTTCAATGTCATTTTACATCAGAGTCTTTAAAGACATAATGTTGGTATTTTTTAATGATGTCATATACTTGTTCAGGGAACACATAGCTGGTTTCATACTTTTTATGAAATGCAAACCTATCAGTCTAGAATCTTATTCCATTGCTCCTAATATGTCTAAGCTTACAACAATTTACAAATTTAATATATTTAAAATGGATACAATAAATCTTAGCTTAAAGAGTTGTTAAAAACAACTGACACAATTTACTTGAATAAATTTTGAAAATATAATACATTATATTAAATTACTGCATTATTAATATTTCCTAAAATTCACTTATAACAATTTCATAAATTCATTTATGAAAGTTTCTTTGATTTATTTTTCATAGCTGTTTGGTTTCCAAGTTTGTCTATTACAATTTTCCATTTTTTGATAGAGTATTTTTTTCTAAGACTATTTCTATTGTTTCTTTCAATAAGTGGATTAAGCCATTGAGGGCAGGACAGACTCAATATTTCTTTTATAAGTCTGGATGGTTTAATTGTAAAAAATATAACTTGGAGGATAACCTAAGCGGCCAAGAGTATATAAGTAGGTTGAAGCCTTGAAATATGGTTGCTAAGTATGGCAAAACAAACAAAGAAACACAGACACTTTTTCCCACCACAACAGAGTTCTCAACTGAAATTTGAATGCACTAATTAACTTGTCGCTATTGTAGTAGTAAGAACGCAGGTATTTCATGGTCTAATGTCTAGTTGAGCCCTTGCAGACAAAACCTATTTTATAAAAGTGTCTCTATTATTATAGTGTGCATTAGATCTCTCTTTTTTTGAAACCATAGAGATTTTAGTTAAGATGCATGTGGTACTTTGTGACAATTTAAATGAATAGAGAACTTATGAGTGCATACCTTATGACAAATATATGGCCAGATTTGTCTTCTGTATCCAAGTCTATTGCATTTTCTACTAATACAATATTGCTTTCAATAGAAGTATGCATCATGGTATAAATCTAATATGGTCCATTGGTTTAACAGCATTTGACAATCCTTTATATTTCTCCAAAAGATTCTCTATGACACTGAATTAAGACAAATGGTTTTTCTCAGATATAGCAAATTTTACTATCTCGTGCTTTATTTCTGACAGAATTAAAGATAACTCAAACAATCTGAAGCTCAAAAAGCATGTTCAGCTCTGAAGGAAGTCTTCATGTTAAGTATTAAGTTAAAATCTCTTAGCATTAGCGAGAAATCTTTCTTAGATCATTTCCTGTTCATTAAAGTACAGGGGAAAATAACATTTTTAATAAAGGCAGGCTTCAACCCCTGTTACATATAATTCATTCCTAGAGTGGATTTCCTTATGCATCACTGGAAACAGATTGCTGCAAAGAAAATAAACTTGAGAACCATCAATGATGATCTATTATAACTTTCCAGGTGACTCTAAAGAAGTTATTTTTTTTAACATACCAATGCCTGTAGGATATTTTTCATTCTCAGAAGAAACATTTCATTTTTACATTATTTTCAAATCTGCCTTTTTTAGAACAATTATTAAAAGGAAAAGTCTTCTAAATTGTCATAATCATGTTTTTGAATTCATCACATGTGATGGACGATGGTATAAACATTGCTTCAAAGAAATTCTGCCATTAAAGTGATTTTTCTTAAACCTTATCAAAGAGGAGGCACAGCAACCAGCCTTCTAGCCTGTACTGAAATAGCAAATGCTGACAAGCTTGTTAATAATTCAAAAGTCTTTTCAGTGCATTGTGTCTATCCTTAAGTTTTAGTTTTATAGAAATGTTCAAATATATTACCTGCAGTTCTTTGCAATTTTATTTTTTTAGAATTTTGTATTCCCTCTTATCATAAAATGGACTGCTTTTGAAACTCATACCAAACACATCTGCTAAAGCACCTCTGCTATTTTTACTTCACTCTGCATAGGTGTTTTTTCACAGCATCCAAGAAATAGTTATCTCAGCTAGATTGAGATAAAACCTATTGCCAAAAAAGAAGATGTATCTTTAATATTTTTCTTTTGAGTTACAGAATCCATGTGATTTATTTCATAACTGTACCATAATTTTTGTCTGTAGTTTTGGTCAAACTATTTAACCTCTTTATCTCAATAGTCTTCATTTTTAGTCAAAAGTAAAGCTTAGATAGAAAAAAATATAGGCATAAAAATGAGAAAATTGTTTAGGAATACTAATATAGCAATTAATTTTTGGATTGTGTAACAGTCCAGGTTGGGGCTTATTCATGGAAATTATTGAAACAGCAATTTCCTCATCTACAAGATGGAAAATTGTAATATAGTCAGAGGGTTATACGAGTATTAATTGAAATATGAATGGTAAAGTAAGTCACATAAATTGAGTCTTCAATTTCTCATTTCCCTTTAGTTATTTTTTTTGAAAGTTAGCATTTTACCTGTTGTTTGCAAGTGGAGTTGTTATTCTAACTCAAATATGCTAGTGAACTAAAGGTTAAAGTTTTTCTTCTCATTTCTTAATTCTACCCAATAAGTTCTAAATTTGAGGAAATCAGATTTTTGTGTTTTCAAAGAAAAAATGTTAATTAAAAGGACATTGTTCTCTCTCCCTTTTTTTTTTTTTTTTTTTCCCCACTTAGAGTAAGGCTGAAAAAGGTAGTCTAAACACAGGAAATATTTTATTTCAGAAACCATTAAAGTATCTTTTGATAAAATAATATCCCTAAAAGTGTGAGCCAGGAGCAGAAGAAGGATATCCACACTCAGGAATGTAAAGGTTTTAAATCAACTGTCAGAAAGAATACTGGGAATTTAATTAGATTATTTTAAAATCTGAAGTATTTCAGAGAATCTAATAAGCTTACTGGAATTAGATATTATTTATTTTTGATTTCATGTATCTTAAACTATGCAATTTGGTTCTTTTCATCTTCCTTGCTGAAACAATTTAAGAAAGTGGTCACTTAAAACATAAAGGAGTTATATATTGACATCAACCAGCCACAAGAGGGAAGTCTTGGCTATACTGGAAGTACTGTACGTATAGGGAGGGGTCCAGTTTTGCAGAAAAACAGAAATAAAAAACAAGTAAAAAAGAAGAGAAAAAGTATTTTATCTTTTATTTATTTATTTATTTTGGTATATCCTGATGCTATACCAACAAGAGAAAATTATTTGTAGGTCTGGTATGTTATTAGACTTTACAAGTGTAGAATAGTACTCTTGTCACACAATATGTTTTCTTTAAAATTTAAATAATTTGTTCTCTGTGAAAGTCAATACAAATCTACTTTAAATAATATATACATGAATATATTATTACTCATGCATCTATATTTTATTCACACAATATAATTCATAAGAGTAATTATTGCTTAGGTCTCTGAGCTCTACCCATTAGTTCTCTCTGTTATGTATTAGTGGCATCTTTGGAATGAATTCTGACTGTATTTTATCCTCCTTGAGAATCCTACTTGTATAATTAAGAGATTTAGAATCTCAGATATACATAGACCAAGAAATAAATGAAAAGGATAAAGCAATTGGAATAAGATCAGCTATTAAGCGATTTGGAAATTCATAGTGAAGAAAATTCTGAAATAGATACTGGGCTCTGGAATGGCATGTTTTAATTGAAAGGTATTTAACTGGAAGCTTTTGTTTGGATTCACTATGGGAAAGTTTCTGTTTGAATTCGTGATCACTCACCAAATAGTCAGCCTCGCATGGTATTATTAGACCATGCAATCATCATATTATCTACTGAATAGAATGTTCTAGTATTTGTGGCAAGACGTGGAACACAGGACTCTTAAATCCTGACTTTGGCTTTTAAGAACTTTGCTAATGACATAGGTAATAAATACTAAATACTGTTTAATGTCTCTGCTTTATCATCCTAAAAAGTATGCAATTTGGTTCTTTAGCTTTTCATTGAAAAAAGATAGTAAAGTTCTGTAAAAACTTGAAGAACTTCCATTCATATAGATAAAAAGAATATTACAAAGGCTTTTAGTACACATAGAATACATATGAATTATGCTGTTTCTCTTTCTCTGTATTTATCGCTATACCCACTTAAGTTTGTGAGCTTTGACATTGTAGCTACTTTGAGTATATAAAGATTTATCATAAGTTATTTCTTCAATTACTTAGGGAGAATTTGTTTTAGCCTAACTTCTAGTAACTGGTTCAAGTTGGTTAGTGAGCTGGTGGTAACCCAGAGTAATAAATGCTATGCCTTTGTTTAGATTTAACTTCATTTTTAAGTGCATCTCTATACTCACCTGAAAATCATAAGATTATTTCATTTAATATTTGGTAAAATTATTATGACTTTTGACTTAGAATAATATAAACATATTGAACATAATATAATAATCCCAAATGTTTAAGTAAGTCCTGTTTTGGCTAAAATTTTATTTAATATTGACATTGTTTTGTTTCTTTTTCAGGTGAACAGTGTAATAAACTGTGAAGTGTTTATATTTTATTGGCATGGAGCTCATCAGTTCCCAGTTTGAAGGGAGTCAATATTACTCTCAGAATTTTTTTTTTTTTTTTTTTAGCATACAATTAGCAATCATTCATGTTCTAAAGGACTTGTAGTGGCAGAATTGATAGACTCTCTTATGTTTCCCTTCTATTAGGATGGATTACTTACAAATAATCCTGCTGCGATTAGGCATTTATTTTACAGTGCAAAATCTATATGGGGATCATTCTTAACATGTCTCTGGAGTTTGTTTTCATCATCAGTCAAGAAATATAAAGGTAAAGGAAGAACATTTAGAGAGGACATAGAATGTTTAAGCATAGTTCTAATAGGGCTGCCAGAGAAAATGCTTTTATGAAAGATGTATTTTATCTTAAACTGTATATGGGCCCAGCTATAAGTCCACATATGGCACTTTTATTTTTGTTTTAAGCCTTCAAAATTAAAGTTAAGCCATATTTAATGGTGGAACAGGATTTATTATTAATAAAAGATATATAACAGTCATACTACTGATTTAGACGTTAAGGTAAGCAGAATTTCAGCTGCCAGCCTATGGTTACATTAAGAATTAGTAAGCAGAATGAAGGCTGTTCAATTCCCAAATCAGTATTCCAATTACTGGGGATTAATACTGTCTTATTTTCTCCTTGTTTTCTGAGTGTATTGCATGAATGTGCATTTGTTGAAACTTCGATAAATTATTATTCTGAGAGAGACGTGTGTTTCCTTATCAAACAAAAATCAAAGTCTCTTTCTTGAATGTGGTATAATGTGTATTTTAATATTGTATACTAGTATTTTAAACAATTTTATTATAAGACAAATTATTATTATGTGTTTAAATAAAAGCTAAATTTTATTTTCTATCAATATAATTGGTATAGCACAGGGCAAGTTTTTTTATTACTATCAATGAATTGAGCTTGTTTTCATTCCAAAGTATCATTGGTGGTCTCTGATCCCTTTTCCAAACTTTTACAGGAAATTAAATATTTCCACCATCTTCAATAAAGTGGTCATTAATTTATAAAAACAACATTTTGCATTTAAAAATCAAACTGCATCTTCACACAAACACTTTTTTAGCTAAGGATTGCTAAAAATTTGAAACTATAGTATTTTACAAAGGTACCACATATGTCTAATAAATGAGTATACTAGCAAGAACATTAGGGTAATCCTCATATATTAGGGAAATGAATGTTTAATGGAGTAATTAACATAAAATTTCCAGAAATATTTACCATTACATTTTTCTAGGGCTTTATAGATCTGAATGATCTATCAACAAATTTAGGGCATCTAACCATTTACAGAACTCCGTGTTCTGATGAGACTTGTAAAGGGTTGTTTCTAGGCAACACTATGAAGAAGGAAACATTTATTGGTCTGGGGTTCTCCCATTTAACTGATGTCTCTTTATGTACTTATGAGACACACGTTGTCACATCAAATTATAATTCCACACATCAGAGATTAACCAGAAGGAAGAAAAATTTTGGTTTTTTTTTTTTTTTTTTTAGCTGTCGGACTCTGAACGCTTTTTCTGGTTTGGTTAGTCTGCCCAAAAACTCTTGTTTGGAGGCAGCACTGACTAAAAGCTCTCCCTGATCTCTGGCAGCTGTAGCTGAATATTTGGTCTTAGTTCAACCAATCAGATGCTCTTGTGTAAAACTTAAATTAACCAGAGTTGTTCCTGTTATTTGAAACCACAAATCCTGACCAGACTTTAGATTTATTTAGAGATTATATCATTTATCATCATCTAACCCAGAATGAGAGTGAATGGGGCACTATTGAAGATTATGCCATGACAAAGGGTGTAAACCAAGACTGTCTTGGGTAAACTGCTGTACATGGTCACCCTTCTTAAATGGGCACCTTAACTATAAGCTGACACAAATTTAAAATACTGGCCTCCTGGCAGAATTAAGGTTTTACCTTGTGGATCTTGATTTGAATGACATCCAATATTTGAGGAAGTTAATCTAAACGGTAATGGTGCAATCACCAGGGTTGATATTTTAGAGCAAAAGGCCTCTTACAAACTCCCTCAAAACACATGTAGAAGACTGCTTACTCAAATGATGCATCAAGCTCTCTCTGTGGGTAGAAGAATTCTAAAGAGAGCCCTTTTCTTCTTCAGAGATAGTGAAGCTGTGCTCAGTCCCTTGCTCTGTTAGTTACCATATTTCTAGGGTGACATGCCAGTGTTTCCTGAGGATTCCTCTTCACCCAGCTGCAAAACTGATCATCTGGTGAAGAGGTAATTAGGGCTGAACTAGGAATCATGCCGGGATACGAATATCTTGTAACAGCACAGTGTTTGCATTGTAACTAATGAATACTCCCTTGCCTAATATAACCCAACCTAATTACCCATAAAGCTTCGGGTAATTTTCATTTGACCCTAAACTTTGTACACTTAGCTGCTTCTCTACCCAATACTAAATGATAACTCAACAAGAGGGTAGTGAGCATCAATAAGTAAGATTGTTCCCTCTTTAATATATCGTTATGCTTACAGTAGTTTAATCAGAGAAAATCAGTTTTTACAGTATGGTCTCATTCACTTACCTAATTATCAGTTGTCATTTGGAGAAAACCCAGCCCAAGAAAGAATACTTCAAATAGTTTTGCCATTTGTCTCTTTTGCTATGTTCATCAATTCTTTTGTACAAATTGCGTTAGCATCCATTGTAAAGAAAAAGAAGGAAAGTGAGGCCACTGTAATATATGAAGAAAGAAAACAAATAAGTCTCACTGGGGAGGGTTTTGGGACAATGCCTTACCTCTATATCTCCAGTGCCTGGCATCACGCCTGAAGCATAGGACAGGGCTCAATCAATATTTACTTCTTCCTGTGTTCACATACTTTGAAATTATTCCAGACTGATACAAAGGGTGATATCTAAGCATTAAAACATGCTATAGAGGTTATTTTTAAAATTTCAATTTTCTGATAGAAACTGTAGATATTATAGACAGGTGGATTATGATAGAATTTTAATAAGCAATAATAGAAAATTTTCAATAGAACAGCTATTTACAGATTGTGTTCTCTAACATCCAGTGTAAATGAAACTTTCACAGTATGTCTTCAGCCACAATCCAGGCACCATGGAATCATCCCTAAATCCAAACCAAGATGGGAAAGGAGAAGATGTACCTCAAACTGTGGTCATTAGGAACATGTCTAACATGAATGACACTAGTGACCACTTGATCTACAAAAGTGATGGAATTAATAAGAGTACAAATGAGGAGCTTGGGAGAGAGGTCTCTGAGATGAGCAAGGAAATCCTTTAAATATACTTTAGGTTTGGGTGAAACTAAACATATGGTTGATATACTTCTGGGGAAATTTGAGATTAGCACCATCGATGAGGCCATTACTGAGATCCTAGGACCTAAGGCCTTTGTTAAAAACGTGCTTACAAACACAGCTCAGTGAGCTAGCTTGATTATTGCTGAGGATGATGGTGAATATGAAACTTCTATCAAAAAATGTAGCCAGAATTGTGTTGTGAAAATATTCTTCCTTTCACACACACTGTTAGTGTTTTTTATTTTTTTCTTTAATATATTACACTGACTCCCTCCATATTCCCAGAGGAGATATGAGGAAATGAATAAAGATGTCAGTAACTACATTGAGGAAATGGTCTACAACTGAAAGTCAGATGCATTTTGTGCCAGTTTTTGGTTGGAATGGTGACAAGATACTGGGATCCAAGCTTTAAAATGCTTGGAACACGGATACAAAATCAATCATCCACAGCATTTCTGGAACTATATAGCCTTTTTTTTTTCTTTTTTTTGTTAAAGGGATTAGTTTATTAGGATTTGATATAGATGTAAGGAAGAACTGAATATCCATAAAGTAGCTAAGACAATCACCTTTGGCATGGACTCCTAAGTCTTTCTTCCCCTTTGCTATGAGGAAAAGAAAAATTTAAAAATTTTAAATTCAGTTTCAACTGCAAGTAAATGATGACATAAGAGATAGTGGGACATTATCCAAAGAACTTTGCCTATTTTTTCAATGCGTCTCTAGACTTCTGATGAATTACCATTGCCTAGATTTTGGTCACGTTGGCAAAAAAATAAAGCTTCTTATTGTTACATTCTGAAACATGTTCAGAGCCTGACAGAATGTTCTCTAGGGGCAAGATTCTTCTTTTGTTAGATCATGAAAGATCATCCACAAATGTGAAGTCCATTGCCAGTTTATCTCACAAGCCGCTCATGAAAGTACATTCACATTTATGAATTCTACTGCCACAAATTCTTTGAAGGCTGGAAGAAGAATCCAGTTCTCAGATTTCCAGGTGCAATACGCTTTCAAAGATCATCTGCTTCTTCACTCAAAGTTCTTCTGTGGTCCAGCAGCATTGGTATCCTCTGGGAGATTGTTAGAAATGCAGAGTCTCTGATCTCACTCCAAAACAACTGAATTAGAATCTGAATTTTACAAGGTCCCCAGATGATTTGTATATACACTAAATTTGGTAAGCATGGAACTATATAGCTTTAAGAATTGGATTCTATCCTGTCACCAACTCATGTAATTTAAGAACTCTTAATCTGCCCTTCCAGGTTGACTATGAAACTGGTACTCTTGGTGCTGTACAGGGAGTCAGATATGGATCTTCTAGCACTGGGTATGGTGGAACATCTTTTTCCTTTCAATGTTGGAACTGAAGAAAATTCTGTTAATATGGAGTTCGAGTCTCAGAATGAAGTTCTGCATGGTAATAAGGTGAATGTCCATATGATTAACTGTCTTCCCAGCTGTCTACTGCAGTATGTGGCTGGTGGTGGGAATAACAACCTACCATGGGAGGTGCTGGCTTTAGTGGTCACCATCCTGAGCTACCTAGGCCCGACTCTTGCTGGCCTGAAGTGATGCTGAATTGTCACCTCTCTTATTGCTGGTAATTTTGCTGGGATTGAACTGGAAGATTGACCCCCATTTTGATAAAAAAATAGCCTCAAATCTTTAAATCTGATGATGTTGTCCTCATTATCAGGTCCCAGGCAATCTTCTGTGTGTGGAGATCATCTCCAACTAGTCTTCCTAGGATGTTTGCTATACATGATATGAGACTAACTGTAGATTTAGAAGTTATTTTAAGACATTTGTTAAAAGGTTATTGGAGCTTCCCCAGAAAATTCTGAAGAATGGCTAATAATACCAATGCATGGAAAATGTTTTGGGAGGAAAGAAATCTTTTGTAGACCACTCTATTTTATGTTTGTAGCAGCTTTAAGTTATTCATCCTTAAAATCAGAATACTTTCAGTGGGAAAAAAATACCAAAATTCTGACACTGAATTTTGAGGCCATTAAAATAAATTTAATATGATTTTAAAAGCACCAATTATGACATGGATGACAACAACAAAATGTTGAAGGTGTTCTGATTGTATGCTTGTTCAGTAATTTTTGTGTAATGTGTTTAACATTCCCATCCACTTTTACAGGGAACAAATTATAACATCACACAAGATATATCACAAGGGGTGTTTGCTGCCACTCCTGTAGAGAAAGTGTGCTAAAGAGTCAGTGATTTAATAGCCAGGAGACTGAATTACTCTCCTGCATCTGGAGTTGCTCTCTGAGGGTCAGGGTTGAGGTCTGTGGATAAGGTAAGGAACACGGGAAGAGAAAGGAAAACCATGTACAACTGTCTGTGTTATAAATACTCTGATGGCAAATAGGAAACATTTGTCCCTAAGGACTTGTAATCTGACACCTGTCAAGAACACTAAATTATTTTTTTAAGAATAAAACGGGGCTAAATTGACCTCTTGTCTTGGAGGTTCCTGAAAGGAAGAAGAAAATAAAAATATGGCTTAAGTCACTTTGCTATAACTTGCTGCGTGTGGAGTCCTAGAAGCTGTTGTATGACATTTTTAAATGAAATTAAATGATCCCTTGAGGTTAATAAGAGTAAAAAGCCTGCAAATATTGTGGGGATTTTTTGGATAGAATTTCTATGGATTATTTAAATAGTATTTACACCGAACATGTTTTCTATGCTATTGTCCAGTAAAAACAGCTGAAAGCAGAAGAGCAAGAAACATATATATCAATGAAAACCCAAAGAGGAAACAAGAGGATGAGCTTCAGATAATATAAAATGATGATTTAGAAAACAAAAACAAAATGTTTCATTTATTTATTCATATGACACACTTTTAATGAATTCCTTCAAGTGCTAACAATTCTGATAAAAATTGAGAGATACTAGCGTGAGAAAAAATAAAGGCACATATATTCGGGTAATGGAAACAAATAGTGATTAAAGAATCATAAAAGAAAATGGAAAATTCCATCTCTCATAATGGCTACAAAAGGATGGTAACTGGATCTTGGCTATCATATACAAGGGGAGTGTTGGCCAGATCTGGAAGGTCAAAGGAGACATCCCTGAGGAATGATGGTGAAGAATGGGTCTAATTTCAAAGTTATGGTAAACCAGATGAAGAACTGGAGGAAGATAACTGAAGCTTAAACTGTAAGACACAGTTAACATTACATATGAAGTTTTTGAACCTAAGGTTATGTCAACAAAGAAAAGATGTTTGAAAGCTGATGTTTTTGTTCACAGAACAGTTTTATTGTTTTACATTTTTTTACTAATGCTGGAGCTGCAGAATTCATATGAAAATTGAAGGTAATGTTTAGTAAAGGTTCAAATGTGGGATACCCTGATCTAGGTTTTGCATGACCTTATGGATATGGTTGGGCAAAGGGATGGAAAGCAAACAGTTGGATATAGTTCTTGCTCTCTGGAATTTTAAAATATAAACTATTAAATGCAATTGATATAAGAAAATATGTGTGACATATTTCCACCAAATAACATGTAGAGTTATGATTTTTTTAAAAAGACAACTAAGCTTGGAATAAAAAAAAACTCTTGGTTCAAATACTAGCTTTGACACTGCCTTTGAAAATGGTTTGAAATTTCTGATGGACTAGACTAAAGCAAGGATGAAAATGAAAATATAAACTAACAGCTCTGAAGGAAACTGACACAGGATCCTTCCTTCCTTCTATATCACATTTTACATAATAGTGCATGGCGCTATACTCTCATTTGCACAAGTCAAAATTATAACATTATCCTATACACTTAATTCTCCTTCTATTGGTCATAAAACTAGTGTATTGCTTCTAAAATGATACTCTGCTACTTTACCTCTCTGCTTGTATTTTTCAGTAGTTGCTTATCTAGTTTTCTTAGTGAGGGACTTATGGCCCACTAGAACTTGAACTTTGCCTGCCTCTTCACATTTATTGCTACACGGCCTAGAATACATGGTTCCCAAGGTTGCTGGCAAAGGGGAAGAGAGGATGTGGAGAATGAGCACCTATTTCATCTGCCCAGGACCGTTGGTAATTTATCACTTCCTCTCATATTCTATAAATGAAAAATAAATCACAAAACTCTTCTAGATGCACTGCTGTGATCAGCAAAACATTTCATTTTACTAGGCCCACAGCTACACTACATTTCCCAGTATAGCAATATCCCCAGTAAGATGAAATGGGTTAGTAAAGATATATTTTCTCTAGCCCAGTATCAAAATTTTAGTTTACAATGAAAAATGACTTTCCAAGAATGGGAATATTTATGTTTACATGATGAACATATTTTCTCCCTATTAACAAGCAATACGTAATATAGTATTAAACATGATTTAGAAAATTCCATTATAATTGAGGAATTGAAGAAAAGGATGTAGATTAATGAAATGTTTACTAGTAGGACTAAGATAACGTGATAACTCAAATCAGGATGATTTTGCCAGTAGGACCAGAGATATCTAAAGTCTTTTGGAAAAGAATGTCTGTTGAACATAGCGTCAAGGTCTCACAAATGCCATTTTCCTTTGTGAACCTCCTTTTTCTTTGCTTCCTTATAGACCAATCCCACCCTATCCTCATCCCCAGTGCTGTGATGTAGTCCTTCTTGAAATATACTAGTACCTTTAGCCATGTACAGCAAAATTTTGCTCATCAAATCTTTTAAACATAATTATGCACATACATGATTATGTGTTCATTTTAGGGGTCAAGTCCCCAAGTATTATCTACTATTTACCATTTCCAAAGTTTTAGAAATGCCACTCTATGGACCCCATATAGTAAAAAACCAAAAAGAAAATATCTTAGTGTCAGAATAAGGGCTACCAGCCATGGCGTGCAAATCTGTTCAGAGAATTTGGGAAGTATCAGGGCCCCACTGGCACCCCAAAATCATTCTATCTATATTGATCTATTCCAGACATATGTGTGAAGAACTCTTTGTCATCTATGGAAAAAGGAAACAAGAAGTAAAATTGAATTCAATTAGTGATGGAAGAGTTTTATGCCACACACATATACAAAGGAATGAAAAAGAAAACAAAGAGAGACTAAGTATATTAGCAGAAGATATTACTCATAAATACTATTAAGGAAAGCAAAAAGGGTAAAAAATGATTTCTGAACAAAATATACATAAAAATGGAATTAATAATTATCAAGATGGATTGTGTATTCTCAGAAGAGGTAGCAATGATTAATAGAAACCAACATAGGTTCACTAAGAATAAGTAATGTCAAATTAATTTTATTTCCTATTTAGATAATTTTCTTAGGCAGAGAGATGAAGTGAATATTATGGGGAAAAATCTAACTTTATTATTATTTTTGACAGCCTCTCAGATTATCTTTGTGGACAAGATGAAGAATGTATATTAGAGATATCATATTAGATGAATTTAAAATTGACATAGTTGACTAAACAGTCATACTAGAAGAATGATGGAGAGAAGTTTCTCCAAGACTCTGTCTCCAGTCCCATTCTAATCAATGTTTTAATTAATTATTGGAATGAAGATATGCGAAGCAGGGTTTATTTAGTTTACTGATTGAACAGAACACTAATTCAATGAATCAAATATTTATTAGGTACTTATTATGTTTCTGGCATTGTGCAAGGAGAAAAAAAAAAACCAGATTGTATGTGAAGGCTACCAAGAAATTTTAAGTTATTATAAACTCAATATGAGTATATGAGTAGTTGTTAAAACCAGAAAATACAACCTGAGCTTACCTGAATAGAAGGCAAGTAGGACAGAGGAAAAAGAAAAGTGGTCTGTGGTTTCAGACTGCTTGAGGTTTTATAAGATCTCCACTACTTCTTAGTTGTGTGACTTTGTACAGGTTAATTTTCCTAAGCCTCAGTTTACCGTTCTTTAAAATGGGCTAATATCTACATCATGTTTATTTGTAAGAAATAAGTGAAATGCACCATGTAAAGTATTAAGCATCACTGTGCAAAAAGATTATCACTCAGTAAATATTTGCAATTTTTCTTAGTTTACTGTACAGATCAAGAGATATGCATGCTGGACCAGGAGTCATGAGGCTTGTGTCTCCGTCTTACCTCTTCCTATCACTGACTGTGACACTTTAACCTATTACTAAGTGATTATTCTTCATTCTTGATGTTTCATTTTATTGAGTCTTGAAAAACATGGAACCCATTCAGAGACGAGGAACTGAAATGGCAATAGATCTAGAAACCATGTCATGAAAGAAGTATTTTGAAATATGTAAATTAATTAGTTGATGTTTTGCTTTGTTCCAAAAAAAAATATCTTAAATTACTGATAAATACGCATGCAGTGCAATAGGATAAAAATAGCTAAAGCAGTTGAGGCAAAGAAGAAAGAATACCATGAAACAGGGATTACGAAATTAATCACAGTCGCATTAAAAGGTGAAGCAGGGAAGATTTAAGACCAGGGTAGTGCACAGTATCACAAGAAACTGCTACTTTTACTCTGACCTTTACATCCTAATATTCCAACTCACTTGCCCAAATGCCTCCACAGCTCTAATCCTTTGGGCCCACTGAGACATCCCATCTTTTTACTCCACAACTTACAACCTAACAGCCTTGTCTCTTCATTTCCATGTTCCGTAGTTTAGATGGTGTGGTTTTACTATTATTGCTTACCCTTTTCTCTGTCAGTCATACTCCAAATCCAAACCAGAACCCTGGATAAAACACAGTATTTGTCTTTTCTTAGCCTACAAAGGCAATTCACAACCACATTGACCGGCCACACTTGAAATCAATGATCATTGAATCTGCTATACTTTCTTTATCAGCTTGATATTCCTGCTTAACTGTTTCATTCCTGCTCACTTATTATTAAAAGTCTTTCACCCTCTTCTTACTCACTCCTACTTTGCTCTCACTTTATTTAGGGAATCTCAAAGTCATTATCTTCCCATCACTCAGTCTGTAAAGCTACCTGCCCCTGAAATGCCATTGTTTCCTCCCATCATGTAAAGATGAAGGAACGGATTGACCTCATTAAAGTCCAATTTCTTCATGTGTGCTCTGTATTCCATCATTTTCCATCATCTCAAGGGATTCATACCTATGGCTATGATTTTTTTCTAGTACATTGTAAATCTCTCTCCTCCTATAGGATATTTCTATCAGTGTGAAACAAGATTTAGTGACTCGCATTCTTTAAAAAACCCTCCATAGATGCACAACAATTTTTAAGAATTTTCCTATTTCTGCTATCTTTTTCAATAACCTCAATTTGCTAAAGAGAGGCACACATGCCTCTGGCTCTAACTCATGTATTACCCCTCTTGGTCCAGATTCTTCCTTCAGTCACTATTTTCAAAATCTCTAAGAGCCTCTCATGTTACCAAATTTAATAAACACTATTTTTCTCTAACTTGGTGTCTCAACAGCATTTGGCAGTGTGACAAACCACTCTATTTTGGAAAGAGTTAATAATCCCTGTTATACCATTTTCATGCATTCTCCTCTTTCTCATAACAGATCCTTTGCAGTCTCCATCACTGGCTTTGCTCCTTACTTAATTCCTGGATTTTGATGTTGTCCAAGGTTCAATATTGTGTTCTCACTTTCCTCTCTCTATATGCTTTTACTAAGAAATTATATTCATATCTATGCCTTTAAATGGCATTTATGTTGTGATAATTCACAAATTTATATCTCCAGCACAGATTTTACCCTTGAGCTTCAGTCATATGTACTCAGTTGCCTACCAGACATCCATGTGAACATTTCAGAGCAAAACAAACTTAATTGGTCCAAACTTGAATTCTCCATTTCCACTCATTATAACACCTTTTAAAACCTGTCCCTATGCCAGTCTTTCAGGAAATAGCACACAGAGTTTACTCTTTATTCTGTCCTCAATCTCAAATTTTATTCTACTCCATCGGCAATTCCAACTGATTCCATTCTCAAAATAAAATTTTAATATGGCCACAATCTTCATGGCTATTACCCTAGTCTAAGTCACCATATTGCCTCCCATGATTACCTCAAAAGTCTCTTAGCTGTTCCTTCTCCTTCCACCCTTGCCCCTTCTATTTTCCATAAAGTAGTCAGAGTGACCTTTCATATATGCACATCACATCTCTGCCTACAGTCTTGCAGTTGACTCCTACTGCTCTCAGAACACATTAGTTGTTCAATATTCTTTAGCACATACTGGCTTCCTTTCAATATCTGACATACATCACATTTTTTTTCCTTTATCTTTTTGACTATGTTGTCACTACCCTTGATCCATTCCTACTTTATCCAAAATCTCTCATAGCTTGTTAATTCTCATATTTTTCTACCTTCAGTATAAATTTCATGTCTTTACAGAAGGGTTTTTAAACACAGTATCTAAATCAGACTCTAACTTTCCACTCCCCTTCTCTCTATTATGACATTTAATTAGTTCCATCCATTACATTTATCTCAATCTCTAATTCTTTATTTGTGTTAAAAACAGTAAAAAATTGGTTTCTTGTTTTTATGTAAGTTCTACACAGAACTTACATGTCTGTCTTGTTTACTGCTGTATCTCCAGAACCTAATGATGATTGGAGATGAAAATATGTTTGATGAATGAATAAATGAGTGAATGCATTCACAGTGCTTCAGGAGAGGATAGACTATGCTGTAGTTATAAACAACAGGCACACATCAGTGACTAATGACACAAAGGCTTATTTCTTGTTCATGTTTCTGCAATTCTTCTCAACATGGTTTTTATTGCAAGAATGTCACTGACAGAGACGCTCCTGCAGCCAGGCGAAGGGAGACATGGCAAACCATGAATTACAACTATTTCTTGAAGCTTCTGCTGACAAGTGACATATTCAATTCCATGCACATTTCATTGGCCAAACTAAGTCAAATACCTACTTCAGAGTTAGATTTAACACTATAATCATCCTTCAGGGAGGGGGAAAATCGGGTCAGCATCCCAGAGGGAGACTGT